>NW_022280171.1:165156-189420 GCF_004355925.1 Anarrhichthys ocellatus
CCCAGCATTAAAGCAAAAAGAGTTTTCCCACTTCTTGTGTTGTGCGGCCCACTGCAGATCCTTAAAAGTGTTTCTCAGTCCCGCTCGGCCCATAGACTTTACATTGCAATGATGCAACGCAAAAAAACCTTTTACAAATATAAAGCCCTCAGGATTAAGAATTTGTGATAGAAAGAGAAATATTAACTTTTTTCTGCAATGGAAGAAGAAGTCCTGTTAACAGTTTTACAGATATGAAATGATTTTTTGGCAGATTTTACCATCAAATTACCATCGTGGCATCGACATATCTAGGTGTTTTAATCCAGCAGTGGAAAGCAAACATGGAAAGGAGGTGAGAGGCAGGGGTGCTGGAATGTTATACTCAAATAGAAGTACTGTTACTTTAGCGACATTTTACTAAAGTAAAAGTAAAAGTGCTTGTGTAGATAAAAGTGTTGATTTCTGAGAAGATTTGTGTAGGAACTAGATCAGTTCAAATCGACGCTGAGTAATCGTGTTCCATTTCTGAAAGGGGAAAAATATTATATACAATCTAAACTCAAGGGAAACATATCTTCTCCTGGATTACACTCACATTCTAAACATGGGATCAATGGTGTGAACTGAATTGAAAAAAATGTAATATGACATATTATCAATTTAAAGAACACCTTCAGGCTGCAATGATAGATATACAACCTCAGTAGCTCAATTAAACACAAATGACCGACTGACTAAATAACTGATTATTATGTAATAAGGAATGAATTCATGCTTTTGGTCTTTTCAACCCTTTCTCCTTCAAAATGATGTTCCATAAAACTAAACTGCATTCTCAATTATGTGGCAATATCAGTTGCAGTTTTAGATACGTGGTCAACCTGGATTGAAACCAAACATAGCAATAATGCAAAACTTCTGTTTTGTAAAAAGTCATGGTTTGGCTTAAAGTAACTAAATTAAAGGAAGTCAACATTGACTTTTGGTCTCACATGGGGCACAGACAGCGGTCAGCTGGGTGAAAGTCCTGTGTTTGTTCGACCCGGCCATCAACCTCCCCAGGCTGACTCCCGTGGACTATGATTAGAAACGTATTTGTGATTCCTCATAAAGAAACATTCCAGGAGAAAACATGTTGCCCTCGAAACGTAGTAGTACGATGCAGACTTGTTGTATGGACATGACGCACCAGTTGTTGACGTTCTCTTGAAAGCAAGTTACAACAATGGTGTCATTTGACTCACCTGTCTAAACGGCCTGCTGTGAGCCACGTGCACCACAAAGTCCTCCTCAATCTGCTCCATGGTCAGTTTCTCCACATTCTCAAAGCATCTAATAATAACAGTCCACTCAACTTGTCCGTCCCAATGTGCTCATTAAAGTTTTCAAAAACGTTCAAACAGCAGAAAAGCCACGGATGCCTCACTGAAGGTAAACGTGTTGAGCTGGAGGATCAGATCCAGTAGGGTTAGCCAGACCAGTAGGTACGTGTATATCGCACAGCATTGTGGGTGGGTTTGATTTGGGTCACTCAGCGTGCCTGGCGGGTGGTGCATTAAATCAGTGATTAATTAGGGTAGATGGAATTATTTGTCACTTATGCCGTGGTACAATAATGTTAACCGTAACTTGTTCTGTACTGTACTAACTGTGAGGCACCCCCTGACATTGGGCCCTATATTTTACAGATTGACAGCAAATTCAGCTAACATTTGCATGTTTAATTGGATATAAACTTGACTGTAGAAAGATGACATGGAAAGGAGAGAAGAGGACATTAGACATGCAGAGGAAAGGAGAGTAAACACAGAAGGAGAGAAGTAGAAAGGAGACATCTAAAGGAGAGTAAATGAGAAAAGGAGAGAGGAGTGGCGAGGTTGAGAAAGTACATCGGACAAGACATAGAGAGGAGACATGTGAAGAAGAGAATAGGAAAGGAGACATGACAAGGGCAAGAGATGGTATGGGAGAGGATGTATGTGACATGGAAAGGAGAGGAGTAAAGGAGACACGAGGAGGAGAATACTGTAGGAGTGCGGGTGATAACTTTTGACCTCTGACCCTCTTAATCCACCCACCTACACATTCAAACACTGTATGTGATGTACACACATACACACGCAGCAGACAGAGTGTGTGAGAAGGATGGAGACAGTGGCGTCCTCCTGTCTATCTCCCTCATCTCTCTCTCTCTCTCCTTCTGTCACACACACTCTGTCATGCTTGCTCTCTCTTCTCATTTCTTCCTCCCTCTCTCTCGCAGCCAAAGTTCACGCTGAGGTCACCTGCACAGTACGTGTGTCTTTGGTGTGTGTGTGTGTGTGTGTGTGTGTGTGTGTGTGTGTGTGTGTGTGTGAAAGGCCACAGTGACATCACTACAGCAAAGCTACAAGTCATTACTGAAGTTGTATTAATTTACTATAGTGTACGAACAACAATTACTTTACAAGGTCAAACTCTGCTAATGTGAACATGATCATTTATGCATTTTAATATGAGCGAGCCCTTGATGAGCTCTGACGTTAAAACACTTCAGACTCTTGCAAACTCCTAATGTTAAAGCGTTTTAAATAGTCAGGTTTTGGTGAAGATTTGTGGCAAATAGTGAGTGTACGACTAGATAAATGAGACTCGGATCATGCTGCAGTTGTTTGAGAACGGATCTTTTGATATATTATTCACATGTAGTGTGTCACAGCGATCTCTTGCTACTTATTCCTATTTATGTGTCATTACTTTAAGCATGTTATACTGCATCAGTGATAATCTGTTTTATTTATATATTCATTTTAATGTGATATTTTACTCGGGCAAGGATCTTCCATATCAGGCATTTAAGACTCAAATAATACTCCAATTGAAACATTATATTAAGGTGATGTGTTTGTATGTTTGCTAATTGTCTTAATGCTTCCTGTGTTATTTATAGCCTCTAGTGTCGCTAATATAGACATATTCATGTTTATAGGACGCCTAAAGCCTGCAATCAACAGCAGCCAGTCAAACAGCCGTGTGTGCCTGCAGAGCGGAGACGTGTGAGCTACTCATTCAGGCCTCAGCAGCAGCGTGGTACTTCTGGCCAAAATCATGAAGTAGGATGAGGAGAATTTCTCCAGTACAAAATATACTAGATCTTTGGGAATGGGGGTCCTCCTCTTCCCCAAGATCATTTATTGACATAAAACTGCAATTTTACATAATTTTGGGCGGTATCAAAAAAGTTAAAATAAAAATGTTCCCTAAAGATGTGGGGGTTTGCCTTCAGCTTCACGTGTTGGTTAAAACACATCATAGTAAATCACAATCCGTACAATGAATAGTACAACATGCACAGTACAGTATAGTTATCTTTATGGTTCCCAAAATAGCTCAAAGACTACACTTGCTACAATTAAATAATTATGATAATATTTACCCATCAGCCTTCGTCTGAACATTTAATTCTTCTGGAAAAGTCATATTCTGTAAAACAAAAGAGCAGATTCAGAAAACTTTTAGATGCTGTTTCATTACATTAGGATTTGTTCATGAATGAAAGATAATTATGACAAACAGTACGCTAATTATTTAATAAAAAGTACATGAACAGTGTATTGATCAAATTGCAGTACCCTCGTCCTTTATAGTGGACGTGATGCGGTTTTCCTCTGCGTCTTTTGTTTCCTTCTATACTCGGCGAGGGACTAAGATCAGGTACCAAGTTTTGTTTCTCATATTTGAGATGAATTTAGTTTATATAAATAAATATAATAATCTAAACTGAACTAAGTTAAAGTTACATGGTGGAATAGGAAGAGGCTGACATCAGGTCAGCTCACAGTCTGTGTTCCAGTTCATCCCAGAAGGCGTTGGGTTGGGTTGAGGTCAGAGCTCTCTGGAACATTATACGCAGCTGGCTTTGTGCACGTTTTCATGTTGAAACAGGAAAGGGACAAACTAAACCTTCAATGGAGATGAGCAGCATGAAAAGTGTGTTCACATCAAAGCAAGAAAGAGTCTGCAGTCACATAGAACACACACATCAGGCAGATTCAGAGATGAACTGAGATATTGAGTCTTGAAAAGGGCGGGAGGCATGCTGAGAGAGAACCAGGTATATGTAGATGGAGGGAGACATGGTGAGAGAGAACCAGGTATATGTAGATGGAGGGAGACATGCTGAGAGAGAACCAGGTATATGTAGATGGAGGGAGACATGCTGAGAGAGAACCAGGTATATGTAGATGGAGGGAGACATGCTGAGGGAGAGAACCAGGTATATGTAGATGGAGGGAGACATGGTGAGAGAGAACCAGGTATATGTAGATGGAGGGAGACACGCTGTGTCACAGTTCAGCTCCACACCCTCCTCACTCTACTTGTCAGTCACTCCCTCCTCATCAGTCTAAACTCCCTTCACCTGTTCAGTCACCTGCCTCTGATCAGTAATCAAGCCCCTATGTAGACTCCTGCCTCCCAGACACATTTGCCAGATTGTTCTTCGGTTTTCCATGCCAGACTCTCCAGCACGCTCTCACAGACTGATCTCCTGTTACCGACCCTGCCTGCCCCTGTTCTACCCGCCTTGCCTGACTCCCAGTAAACCCACTAGCCTTCTGATCCTGACCCAGTTTAAACTCTGTCTGCTGTTATTGAAGTTTGTAATAAAAGGTCAAAGATCCCTGGAATCCTGTGTGTTGCATTTGGGTCCATATACAACCCGTTACAGTACAATCTGGCCAGTCATGGACCCAGCACACACCCCTGCACCAGTGAGCCGTTTTGAGAGAATCGAGGGGGCTCTCCAGCAGCATAAGGCACTGATGACCAACATCGCCGCTGAGACACGTCAGTCAGCAGCAGCCCAGGAGCAGGCTATGGCTGCGTTAGCCGCTCAGGTCCAACAACTAACAGCAGCCCTGACCCAGCATGTAGACTTAGCTTCGCCTCCTGTCCTTCCAACGCCTGCTCCAGCACACAAGCCCCGTGTGGGAACCCCACAGCGCTATGCTGGAGAACCTGAGGGCTGCAACCCATTTGTCACCAACTGCTCCATCTTGTTTTCCCTGCAGCCCTACACGTTTGCCTCGGAGGAAGCTAAAGTAGCCTTCACCATCAACCACCTGACAGGCAGAGCACGACTCTGGGGTACCGCTGAATGGGAGAGGCGCACGCCAGCCTGCTCTTCATTCCTGGCTTTTTCTGCGGAGCTATGCAAGGTGTTCGGGGTGGTCTCCAATGGTCCTGATCCTACCGGGGGACTTATGGAACTGCGTCAGGGAGACCGGACAGTTGCTGACTATGCCATCGAGTTTCGCACGAGAGCACGCCTTAGCGACTGGAACTCGGCAGCACAGTGTGACACTTTTTTGGCTGGACTAGCTGAGTATATTAAAGATGAACTGATTTCTTTTGATTTACCTGCTAACCTGGATGGCCTAGTGGAACTGACTTCCCGAGTAGACAGACGCATCCAGGCAAGGCAACAGGAGCGACGCAAGGGGGAGACAGATCGCCACCTTTCCACCCTGCCTCGAGGCTACCAGTGTCATCCCAGGGCCTCAACCTGGGGGAGTTGAAACCATGCAGGTGGGTCGCACCAGTCTCACTCCAGAGGAGCGTGAGCACCGCCGCCGGGGAAATCTTTGTCTGTACTTTGGCCAGGCTGGTCACTTTATATCCCGGTGCCCAGCAAAAGGGCACGGCTCGCCAGTAGTAGGGGAGGTACTGGTGAGCCGAACCACAAGACTCTCTCCCAAACAAAGACCCCTTTGCCACGTTCAGCTTCTGCTTGCAAACGGATCCCAGACCCTCACTACGCTCATTGACTCTGGCGCTGATGACAGCATCATTGATGAGGACCTAGCCCTTCAGCTGGGTATCAACCGGGTACCTCTGCTATGCCCTGTTCCTGCCAGCACACTGGATGGCCACCTACTGGGGACAGTGACTCACCAGACCATGCCAGTCTGTATGCTCCTGTCTGGTATCCACCATGAGACTATCCGGTTTCTTATCCTGCGGTCACCCCAGCATCCATTAATCCTGGGGTACCCCTGGCTCCGCCGCCATAACCCCCACATAGACTGGTCCACAGGAGCCATCCTGGGGTGGAGCTCATCCTGTCACCTGATTTGCCTGAAACAAGCTGCTGCACCCCAGCAGTCAGTCTGTTCCAGCTCTGCTTCGGACCTTTCAGGGGTGCCTACTGAATACCATGACTATCGGGAGGTATTCAATAAGGTCAGGGCCTCATCTCTGCCTCCACATCGCCCCTACGATTGCGCCATTGACCTGCAACCAGGCACCACTCCACCCAGGGGTCGCCTGTATTCCTTATCTGTACCTGAAAGAGAGACCATGGAGGCGTACATAAATTCCTCTCTAGCTGCTGGGATCATCTGTCCCTCTTCTTCACCTGCTGGTGCGGGGTTCTTCTTCGTGGGAAAGGACAAGTCACTGAGGCCTTGCATTGACTACAGGGGCCTCAACGACATTACCATTAAGAACCGCTACCCACTCCCTCTCATCTCTTCTGCCTTTGAGTTGCTGCGGGGGGCTACCATCTTCACCAAGTTAGACCTGCGTAACGCCTATCATTTGGTCCGGATCCGAGAGGGTGACGAGTGGAAGACGGCTTTCAACACCCCCACTGGACATTATGAATACCTGGTCATGCCCTTTGGTCTCACCAATGCCCCAGCTGTCTTCCAGGCCCTGGTAAATGATGTGCTGAGAGACATGTTAAACAAACAGGTGTTCGTCTACCTTGACGACATTCTGATTTTCTCCAGGTCCCGAGAGGAGCACATTCACCATGTCCAAGCAGTCCTTCAACGCCTCCTAAAGAATTCTCTGTTCGTTAAGGCAGAGAAGTGTGAATTCCACGCCTCATCTGTCTCCTTCCTGGGGTACATCGTGGGACAGGGGATCATGCAGATGGATCCAGCCAAGGTGTCAGCAGTTACGTCCTGGCCCGTCCCTGACTCACGTAAACATCTGCAACGATTCCTGGGGTTTGCTAACTTCTACCGGAGGTTCATCCGAGGCTATAGCACCGTGGCTGCCCCACTCACGGCCCTTACCTCATCCAAAGTGCTGTTCCAGTGGTCACCCTCGGCTGAGGAGGCCTTCCAGAACCTTAAGGCCCGGTTTACCTCTGCCCCTATCCTCCAAGTTCCTGACCCAGAGAGGCAGTTTGTGGTGGAGGTGGATGCCTCCGATGTTAGGGTGGGGGCCATCCTATCCCAGCGGGCTGCCAGAGACCAGAAACTCCACCCCTGTGCCTTCTTTTCTAGGTGGCTCTCACCTGCTGAACGGAACTATGACATTGGTAACCGACAGCTGCTAGCTGTTAAGCTGGCCCTTGAGGAGTGGCGTCACTGGCTTGAGGGGACCAGTCTGCCCTTTTTGGTATGGACTGATCACAAGAACCTTGAGTACATTCAGTCTGCCAAGAGACTGAACTCTCGGCAAGCCAGATGGTCCCTGTTTTTTACCCGATTCAACTTCTCCCTCTGTTACCGGCCCAGTACCCGCAACGTCAAGCCTGACGCCCTATCCCGCCAGTTTGTTGATAAGGGGGATTCCACCCCTTGCAATGACAATATCATTTCTGCCCCCGTCTTGGTTGCTTCAGTCACCTGGGAGGTAGAAGAGAGAGTCAAGGCCACCCTGGAGGACCAGCCCGGTCCTAGCTCCTGCCCTCCTGACCACCTGTTCGTCCCTCAGACTCTGAGGTCTGATATCCTCCAGTGGGCCCACAGCTCCAAACTCACTTGTCACCCCGGGAGCCAGCGTACGAGGGATGCTTTGCAGCAGAGGTTCTGGTGGGCTACTCTGGAGAAGGACACCCGGAGTTTGTCAACGCCTGTCCTGTCTGCAACCAGCACAAGTCATCTCACCAGGCTCCCGCTGGCTTCCTGCAACCTCTGTCTGTGCCCCATCGGCCCTGGTCCCACATCTCCTTGGACTTTGTTACCGGTCTACCACTGTCCAACAAACATACCACCATCCTGACAGTGGTAGATCGGTTCAGCAAGATGGCCCACTTTGTGCCCGTGCCCAAGCTTCCTTCGGCCAAAGAAACTGCTGAGCTAGTCCTGCTGCATGTCTTCCGGCTCCATGGTCCCCCCACGGATGTGGTCTCTGACCGGGGACCTCAGTTTACGTCAGTGTTCTGGAGGGAGTTCCGCACACTTATCGGGGCCACAGCCAGCCTGTCATCTGGATTCCACCCACAATCTAACGGCCAGACTGAGCGCAAGAACCAGGAGATGGAGACTGCTCTACGGTGCTTGGTCTCCAAGCATCCATCGTCCTGGTCCCAGCAGCTCCTGTGGGTGGAGTATGCCCACAACACCCTGACCAGCTCTGCCACTGGAATGTCCCCGTTCCAGTGTGCCTACGGTTTTCAACCTCCACTGTTTTCGGCCCTGGAGAAGGAGGTTTCCTGCCCCTCTGTCCAGGCTTTCGTCCGCCGCTGCCGCCGTACCTGGGCCGAGGCCAGAGTTGCGCTCCTCCGCTTGGCCAACCGCTACTCCACAGCGGCCAACCGGCGCCACTCCAAAGCCCCCATCTACCAGGTTGGCCAGACCCGTGACCTACCCTTGCGGGTAGAGTCTAAGAAGTTGGCACCCAGGTTCATTCGGCCATTCGAGATCCTGAAGGTCATCAATCCTGCAGCAGTGAGGCTCAAGCTGCCCCGGACCATGCAGGTCCACCCATCATTCCATGTCTCCAAGGTAAAGCCAGTTCGAGAGTGCCCACTGGTTCCTGCTGTAAAGCCTCCGCCGCCACCGCGATTCATTGATGGAGGTCTTACCTACACGGTTCGCAGCCTGCTTCGTTCCCGCCGCCGTGGGAGAGGTCTACAATAACTGGTCAACTGGGAGGGCTACAGTCCAGAAGAAAGATCCTGGGTCCCCGCTCGACACATTCTGGATGCCTCTCTCATCAGGGAGTTTCACCGCTGCCATCCGGACCAGCCCTCCAAGGGCTCGGTGCCCACTGGGGCTACCCAGCCAGACTCTGTTCCATCTGCAGCTTCAGACGTTGAAGAGGAGCCATCTTCCGGCCAGGACGACTCACCCGCCGAGGATGAGGAGAGGATGGAGATGTCAGATGAATATTAGCCCTCCTCCAGGCCCCCTCCGCCCACCCGGCTTGGTTGTGGTTGTTTGGGACGTCGGGAGCCATCCCTTAAAGTGGGGGTTCTGTCACAGTTCAGCTCCACACCCTCCTCACTCTACTTGTCAGTCACTCCCTCCTCATCAGTCTAAACTCCCTTCACCTGTTCACTCACCTGCCTCTGATCAGTAATCTAGCCCCTATATAGACTCCTGCCTCCCAGACACATTTGCCAGATTGTTCTTCGGTTTTCCATGCCAGACTCTCCAGCACGCTCTCACAGACTGATCTCCTGTTACCGACCCTGCCTGCCCCTGTTCTACCCGTCTTGCCTGACTCCCGGTAAACCCACCAGCCTTCTGATCCTGATCCTGTTTTACTCTGCCTGCTGTATCTGGAAACCCTGCCTGCCCCTGTTTTACCCGCCTTGCCTGACTCCCGGTAAACCCACTAGCCTTCTGATCCTGACCCAGTTTAAACTCTGTCTGCTGTTATCGAAGTTTGTAATAAAAGGTCAAAGATCCCTGGAATCTTGTGTGTTGCATTTGGGTCCATATGCAACCCGTTACATGCTGAGAGAGAACCAGGTATATGTAGATGGAGGGAGACATGCTGAGAGAGAACCAGGTATATGTAGATGGAGGGAGACATGCTGAGAGAGAACCAGGTATATGTAGATGGAGGGAGACATGCTGAGAGAGAGAACCAGGTATATGTAGATGGAGGGAGACACGCTGAGAGAGAACCAGGTATATGTAGATGTAGATGGAGGGAGACAGACAGGCAGTCATGAAGTTACTTAGTGTTTGAATTCAATACTGACCCAATACCAGCCTGGCGTCACCAGCACTCTGTGTGTGTGTGTGTGTGTGTGTGTGTGTGTGTGTGTGTGTGTGTGTGTGAGAATGTCTGGCATAACTCAGACAAGCCACTTGTCCAAAACCCAACGTCTGTGTGTGTGTGTGTGTGTGATTGATTTCAGTGGAGCCATGGAGGTAGAGACACAGAGTTGTTGCATTTTCAGCCAAACTGCAAAATCAATGCAAAGTGGATCTGAATGAAAGGAGTAGAGGAGTAGATACTGCTTTCATCCAATGTGTGTGTGTGTGTCTGTGAGACCCAGCTGGTAACCCACGGCGACAGAGCGCTGTCAGCCATTACAGCTCCAGCGTCTCCGCGGCGACCATTAACGATAATGTTGTTGTTGCCGTGGCTACAAATACACTCGTTCCACTCCATTTTCATTTAGAGAGAGAGAGAGAGAGGTAGAAGATGAGAAGAAAAGGATGAAAAAAAGAAAGAAAGCCATTTCGATTTCTTTCTTTACTTCTGTGCACACTCACACGGTCCAGCATTAGGACTGGAGGTCAGTTAAGATATCCAGTCCAGCCATCAAGGCCCCGAAGATCATTACGAGTCAATTTGACACTCGTCATATTGATTCACTGATGCACTTTGATACTTCCATCGGTGAACTGCACCGACATTCATTTGGGGCGTCGACATGCAGAGGAAAGAGGGAATAGGTGTAAGAGAAGTAGAGGGGTGGCGTTCTTCAATCTTTCACTTTGTTTCAGGCAAAGCCCACGAGACGGGTGCGTCAATACTGGACGATTCTGCAAAACTTTGATTGTTCAATAACCTTATTTTACTTATATACAGTGGGTACGGAAAGTATTCAGACCTCTTTAAATTGTTCACTTTGTTTCATTGCAGCCATTTGCTAAAATCAAAAAAGTTCATTTTATTTCTCATTAATGTACACTCAGCACCCCATCTTGACAGAAAAAAACAAACCCTTTGCTCAGTATTGAGTAGAAGCACCCTTTTGAGCTAGTACAGCCATGAGTCTTCTTGGGAATGATGCAACAAGTTTTTCACACCTGGATTTGGGGATCCTTTGCCATTCTTCCTTGCAGATCCTCTCCAATTCCGTCAGGTTGGATGGTGAACAGCCATTTTCAGGTTTCTCCAGAGATGCTCAATTGGGTTTAGGTCAGGGCTCTGGCTGGGCCAGTCAAGAATGGTCACAGAGTTGTTCCGAAGCCACTCCTTTGTTATTTTAGCTGTGTGCTTAGGGTCATTGTCTTGTTGGAAGGTGAACCTTCGGCCCAGTCTGAGGTCCAGAGCACTCTGGAAGAGGTTTTCTTCCAGGATATCTCTGTACTTGGCTGCATTCATCTTTCCTTCAATTGCAACCAGTCGTCCTGTCCCTGCAGCTGAAAAACACCCCCATAGCATGATGCTGCCACCACCATGTTTCACTGTTGGGATTGTATTGGGCAGGTAATGAGCAGTGCCTGGTTTTCTCCACACATACCGCTAAGAATTAACGCTAAAAAGTTCAATCTTGGTCTCATCAGACCAGAGAATCTTATTTCTCATAGTCTGGGAGTCCTTCATGTGTTTTTTGGCAAACTCTATGCAGGCTTTCATATGTCTTGCACTGAGGAGAGGCTTCCGTCGGGCCACTCTGCCATAAAGCCCCGACTGGTGGAGGGCTGCAGTGATAGTTGACTTTGTGGAACTTTCTCCCATGTCCCTACTGCATCTCTGGAGCTCAGCCACAGTGATCTTTGGGTTCTTCTTTACCTCTCTCACCAAGGCTCTTCTTCCACGATTGCTCAGTTTGGCTGGACAGCCAGGTCTAGGAAGAGTTCTGGTCGTCCCAAACTTCTTCCATTTAAGGATTATGGAGGCCACTGTGCTCTTAGGAACCTTGAGTGCTGCAGAAATTCTTTTGTAACCTTGGCCAGATCTGTGCCTTGCCACAATTCTGTCTCTGAGCTCCTTGGGCAGTTCCTTCGACCTCATGATTCTCATTTGCTCTGACATGCACTGTGAGCTGTAAGGTCTTATATAGACAGGTGTGTGCCTTTCCTAATCAAGTCCAATCAGTTTAATTAAACACAGCTGGACTCCAATGAAGGAGTAGAACCATCTCAAGGAGGATTAGAAGAAATGGACAGCATGTGAGTTAAATATGAGTGTCACAGCAAAGGGTCTGAATACTTATGACCATGTGATATTTCAGTTTTTCTTTTTTAATAAATTTGTAAAAATTTCTACATTTCTGTTTTTTTCTGTCAAGATGGGGTGCTGAGTGTACATTAATGAGAAATAAAATGAACTTTTTTGATTTTAGCAAATGGCTGCAATGAAACAAAGAGTGAAAAATTTAAAGAGGTCTGAATACTTTCCGTACCCACTGTATATATGTATACTACCCATTTTAACCTGTGGTTTCTATTGTAACTATGAACACGAAGTCCCCTAACCTTAGTGAAGTAGTCGTTTTAACACAAACCACAACTTTGACCTATAAATTGCTTATTTAAACCCAAACCAGGACCTAACCAAGTCAATGCTGTGCCTAAACCGTAGACATGTCCGAGTAGATTCAGTCACCATGACGTCAACCATTTGAGGACTATCAATTTTGAAACCTTAAGTTTGACATTTTGGCCGTTATTATTTGGAACAAGAAGTGACCATATTTAGACAAGAGGGTGGACCTGATCAGGAGCGAAGCCCGGCTGCTAGCGCTAGCTAGCCAGCTTGGTTAGCAAGGTGCATCCGTTATTCACTTACACTGTGATATTAATTGGGATGCTAGGTTTGCCTAACGAAAAAACAGGCTTAAAACACAACGTGCTGCCTACTGTAAAAATAAACAGCAGACTCCTTAGAGCAGTGTGTTCAACCTTTTCTGAGGTACATTTTTTACTTTAAAAACATCCCGCGGCACACCAAGTTCTGTTTTGAAGTGACTGGTGTTTCGTTTGGAGATGACGTTTAAGGTTGCTTGGGACCAAGGCACTGTTGGATAGCTTTTCCCCACACACCAAGGCAAGGCAAGTGTATTTGTATAGCACAACAAGGTAATTCAAAGTGCTTCACATAAATTCATTTAAAGCATCAAAACATAAGGCAAAAGAACAATTAAGAACATCGATTAAAACACTAAAAAACAGTGTAAGAAATAAAATACAGTAGTAAAATCCAGAAATGCAGGAAATTGATTAATATCCCTGAATGTGGTTCAACTAAAGGCAGCAAACAGAAAAGTCTTCAGTCTTGATTTAAAGGAGCTGAGGGTCTCAGCAGACCTGCAGCTTTCTGGGACTTTGTTCCAGATATGTGGAGCAGAAAAACTGAACGCTGCTTCTCCATGTTTAGTTCTGACTCTGGGAACAGGAAGTAGACCGGTCCCAGATGGTTCATAAGGCACATCAGAGATGTATTTTGGCCCTAAACCATTCGGTGCTTTATAAACCAACAGCAGGACTTCAAAGTCAAGTCTTTGCTGGACAGGAAGCCAGTGCAAAGACCTCAGAACTGGAGTGGTGTGATCGAAGCATAACGGAGTCGGTGCAGTCGGATCCCCGGTGAAAGTAAATCCAAACGAAAGGTAACTTTTGCTGTATTGCATCGAGCTCACCGTTTCTTCTTTCTTTTGACCACCACTCATACGAGGCTTTTCATCTGGGTTAGAATTTTGTCCAGGGCCCAGTTCAGAGTCTATATCTTTCCCACAGCACACTAGACGATCTCTCACGGCACACTGTGGTTGAAAATCACTGCTTTAGAGTGTATTTTAGTACAAAAGAACGTTGAACAGCGTCATAGCAGCGACGTCATAGCAGCGACGACGTAGCAGCGAGCTGAAACTCAAAGTTTATTATGCATCGCTTTGAGCCTTAATATAATTTAAATCGGTGAGTTGTATCAAAATTCACCTGCTGGACAGTAAAAAGGGTAAATTATGGTAAAAAGCGGGAAACATCATTCGAGACCAAAACAGTTTTTCGCTCCAGGTTGGAAACATGTTTATTTCTGCTGTAAAGTTGGGCATTTTAACACGGAGGTCTATGGGGATTGACTCGCTTTTGGCGCCATTGTGGCCATTTGAGGAACTGCAGTGGTTGGCACTTCCGTTGGCTTCATTTACGTGATTTGTACCAAATGATGTTGTCCTGATGATAAGGGTGTCGTTTGCCAGCCCTAGACGCTGCTGTCGGTCAAACACAAAAGCCTTTTCCTCAACATTTTACGGAACATCATGATGTATGGCCTCACAGCTGTTCGTTCCAAGAAGTTCAAGTTTAACCAAAGGGGAGCCACAGAAGATTTAGGATCACCAGTGATTGAGTTCAAGCATTATTACAATTGCATTCATTTTCGGCCAATTCTGGGCAGCACAGAGAACTTTTAACACATAATTGTCACTTCATAAAGGTGAGCGGTGAGATTAAACCAGAACAGTTGCAGGCCATAAAACAGACTGTTCTCACACACTGTTCGTATCTACAAAAAGTAATACACTATCATTTGTATATAACTCACATAATCAACTCTTATGCAATCAACATAGCTGTGAGCCGGGACAGGGAATGTGGTGAATAGAGCCACAAAGTCCACGCAAAGGAGGAGGTCGGGGTGGACCATTGGGTCTAAAAATACCCAGGAGACTGCTGTTCGTGTCTCATGTGGAACCAATGAGTCAAAGTTGAGTTATTTGTCACGTAACTTGATGTTATCCACTTGTTTAAAACTGGGACCATAATCTGTGAAAAAATATGCAGATTCATTGGAGTTTCATTGCACGGGAACGTACATTTTAGGGTATATGTTTGCACAAGCACAGGCATACAGCATGTGGTAACAACTATTATGCTATGAACACATTCCAAAAATCGAAATGACATACTGTGGTCAACATGTACTTTCCTCACATGGGAATTTTTTGTTTGTGTTTCTTGGCCAAACGAGATAGAAAAGGAAACGGTGAAGCCTCTTTCCTTGGAGAAGTCAAGCTGCCTCTCCTCACATACTTCCAGCACTGGATTGATATAAGAAGTGAGCTTGTTGCTCAGGTAGATGGGCCCTAAATTGGGAAGGTGACTGAATGATTAGGGGGCAATGCTCTTGCTTCAACACGCACATCGACTGCATCTTGCACACATGACTTTACCCTCAAATTCATGCACACAAACAGGCAGCGGTGTTACACAGCGCTATGGCTCCATAGAAAGCGCAGTGGGGCGATAACACTTGGCGTAATGCCCCTTTAAAAGGCAATAACAGCCACAGTAATCACCTTCCTCCATCTCTATCCGTCTCCATCTTGTTAAAAGATCTCCTCTCTCCGCTTGTTCTCACACTCAAAGTCGCCGTTCTGAATATCTCCTGAAGCTGTAAAAGGTTAGCGAGCGCTCGCAACTTCTACTACATTCAAAAAGCAGTAACATTGGCAGTAATTACCTTCCTGCCTCGCTCTCTGTCTCCGCGCAGTCACAAGCCCCCTCTAATGGCCTCCTTCACCTCTTCTGCGTGATGTGATGATTCGATTTGGAAGTTATAAAAGGGCATGTGCGTAGTTTTGAACAGTGTTTAAAAAGCAGTAAAATCAACACGTATTACTGTCTCTATAAAATCACCAAAGGACTCAGTTTAGAAGATATTTCCAAGCTGTAAAAAGGAATTATCTGGACGTTAAAGAAACAGAAACAATAATAGTAACTTGTTATCCTCTGTGTCTTTCTGGTTAAATGTTTTTTTATTGACTCTTATATACATATGTTTTAATGGAGCTTTGTTGAAAATGTTGGAGTGTCAGATTGTGGACAACAATAGCAGCTAAGTGATTCTATGAAGTCTTTCAGTGAGGTTTAAGTTTTAAAATATGATTCGAACATTGTAGCTCGAGCGGAACATACACCAGCTGATTGGCTATCAGCTCTGTCCGTCATGCTTCAACATCAGGACCTCACACATTACATGCACATTGAAGACACTTTTAGATGATTCTTATTTCTAGAGGAGAGTCAGTTAGACCAACTTAATCTTGGAGTCCTTAAGATGCAAATTTACAAAAATGCACTCCTGAAATGTACTACTGTTTTTGTTTGTTGTGTGTTTTTTGTGTTATAAATGGGCTACAACTGAATTTCGTTGTGCATCCTTGTGTTGCATAATGACATTAAATGATCCTTGAGTCTTTGAGTTAGCCACAGCTATGCACTATCTGCCGGCAACTGCCGTAGTCGGCAATGAGAGGCTCCTTTTGTTTTTCTTCTTTGGGAGAGCAAAGACTCTCTAGGAATTCACAAACTGCATATACTAGACCCATCTCACAAAGAATCCATGAAATGACCACGACCTCTTCACCCACATTGTTGGGGTGGATGGAGCACTTCCACCCAGGAGACGGATGTTTGTGTCCTTCATGACACCAAATGTCAATGTTGACTTATTTCAAATAGGCTATGTAAGTTATTTCAACCCAAACCATGGTATTTTCTCTCTTAAATCTAACAAAGAATGTTTTTGCTTAAACTTAAATTGTTTCAGTGGTGGCACCACATCATTTCAACACATAACGTGGCACCACCGTGTAATGTGGCGTTAAGAGGTCGAGGTCATTTCAGGCATTGGGAAGTTCAAGTTGTGCGATCATGTGCAAAAAGCAGCCACTGCAAAAAACAACAAAAACTTTGGTTTGTGGACTATGGTTTTGAAGCCTTGAGTTGGACATATTGGCCGTCAGCACCTTTGCTTTTCATAACCAGAAGGGACATGAGAGGGTGGCGCTTAGTATAACTGACTTTTTTATGCGACCAAAATGTTACAATTTACTCTCATGAACTGAAAACACACTGTGTAATGTTTCAAGTTTTAAGATAAAAACACAGACAACTCCCAGACCGGACAACTTCGTGGTAGCGACCTGTCAGTCACAAGGTAGCCCCGCCCTTAAGCATACCCTGCTTTATGATGTTTTCTACTCTAAATGGGACGAAAATTGACTAAATGAATATCACGTTAGACTGTCGAGACTTAAGACTGACTTGGGAGTCGAGCTCTTTTTTTGATGACACGTCCGTCTCAGGTCAGCAGTCTGATACTATTACACAGCACAGAGTTCCGCTCAGCAGACACACAGAAGAATGACTTTCCTCAGCTGATGAGATCAGGATTTTTTTGGACCACTGAAACATCCAGTTCAAAAGAGTCAGACCGCGTGCTGCTGCACCGTCTCTGCTGAGCCCCAGAGCTTTTAGTGCTCTGGCCATCATTCAGCGCTTTTTTATTGGACTTGAACTAAGAGAAGAAAAACACACGATGTGTTGATAAAGTATTTGCTAACCACGCATTTGTTAACGACGTAATTTTACACACTGGGTATAAAGCTTCCTGGCAATCACATATAGGGTATAGAGACAAGACTCCAGGAAGTGCAACCCCATGGGAAGGTGTATACATACTACATTTAGGCAGGTCGCATTTTAGGCTATTCGCATGTCATTTAACGAAGCGGTCGCTGTTATGTTTGAGCAACAAAACCACTGAAAAATATCATAGTTGGGCTTGAAAATGAATATGGAAACTAAGTAAAATACGTACGGACACAACGTAACAGAAAAACATGTTAGTTACGTAACTTAAAAATAAGCAAGAACAACATTTTGGGGCACCGGTCTCTACGAACTTGAAGTGATCACTCACATTTTATACTACCTGTTCAGAGTAAAGCTTTTCTACAAAGATGCATTTACATTGCGGTCAGTACAGACTACATGGTGTACAAACTACATGCAAAAAGCAAGAAAGGTGTATTTATTGCACGGAAAAATTACATATCATTCATACGCCGTTTGGTGAGAGTGGGATGGGCAGCGACTATTCCCCCGCCGCGAAATTGTCACTTTTACAGTTGTTTTTTGAACGGAGATATCAGAATTTGTGAACTATAGAGAGCCAGCTGTCTTTGTGCTAAGCTAAGCTAGCCAGCTGCTGGCAGTAGTGCATTATTCACCGCACAGACATCTCAGTCTCAACGAGAACGAGAAAGCGAAGAGATATTTTCTGGATCTATTCCTTGGAAGCTGATTTGAATGTGAGCGAGACAGAAAGAGAGGCTCCCAGGAGGCCGCTCTAGTGGACTCCACCCTGGACTCGCTGCGCGTGCGTTGTAAATCACTCACGCCGTAAATTTACAGCCCTCCATTCACACATTTAGCTCCACCACTGTAGAGCGCACGGCCGCCTCGCAGCTGTCTGCGTGTGTGCATGTGTTTGTTCTGAAGGTGAAACTCATTATGACACTCTGTGTAACGATTAAATCATTGGGTTTCCATGGGAACAACCTGGGAGAGAGTGAGAGCGAGGGTCGAGCTAGAAGTTCACTCCAGTTGAAACTCTCTCTCTCTCTAGAATAAAGGAAACAATAGCTCATAAATATCTTTAAGCATGTATGTTTATGCACAGTGTGTCTGAGTGTGTTGCGAGCGTGACGTTGCAAGCTGCTGGTCTCGCTGTGTGTGTGTATGTGTGTGTGTGTGTGTGTGTGTGTGTGTTAACAGCAGATGTTGAACCTCTCAGATAGATTATTCCACAGAGAGTGAGACAAATTCAAATGAAGAGAGAACAAAGAGACACAGTAGGTTCACGTTAGTTCAGATTTTACTATTTACTTTATTATTCATAATTAAAACCATAATTAGGTACAGTACTGCCAAAGCAGGTTGTGTAAGGGTTACAAGGAGGGGGTGGATAAAAGACAATACACTAGACCACTAGACATCTCCTCTTCTGCACATCAAGAATATTTGTCATTAGAGACAAAAACACAAAATATATATCAAATCTCAGTATGGAGGAAGCTCTTCCAGGCTACGCTAGCACTAGATGCTACACTAGCACTAGATGCTACGCTAGCACTAGATACTACGCTAGCACTAGATGCTACGCTAGCAATAGATGCTACGCTAGCACTAGCATCTCAGCTGTAATGAGGCTACGGACACGTGATAAATAACCTGTTGATTCCACATCGGTTTTATGACATATAATATGTCTAATGTACGTATACATTGTATAGCTCAAATTAAGCAATCTGTTATGAAATCTAATTTCTTTGCACTTTCAGGATCACTAATGTGTTATCATGGTTGCTAAACAACAGGTTCACGAATACAAAGTGGCCAAGTTAGCTGCTAAAACCCACGACAACATGGAAATGTTTAAAGTTATCATCTGTGGGGGAGTGGATTGAGCCGTACCCGGACTTAAAACGAGCCTCGTACCAGCAGTTATTAAAGTCATCCTCCTGATGCTGCAAATCACAACACACACACACAGATGATGCAAATAAAGACCCAAATAATGACTTCTGTGTGTGCAGGCAGCCAGCCTAGGAGGGCCTATTTTATTGTGAACAATATTATCTATTAATGAATTACTGTTTAGATTTGAATGTGTCTATTATTACACTTGATGAGCGCTTGCTTAAACAGGTTATAATCACACCATAGCTGGCTAGCTGTTGGTAAATGAATACATATACACATGATATATACATAATATACATACAATGTGTCATTGTTAATTCACCAAACAAGGAAACATTTCATGTTGTATTTGTTATATGAGCTATACATGAACAATTATATAGTTTCCCCAAAAGTCATTCAGAGACGAGTAAATGAACATTATGTTATGTTTGACCTCAGAGAGGGAGTGAGAGCGCTTATGAACAAACAAGTCATGAAATAAATAATAATAAAACAACGTAATTGTGCAGCGTAAAGGCATGACTGAACTACACCCCGGTCACATGACTCCAGCGTCACTAAGCTAAAGGCGTACAGTAGTGTCGCCATGACGGCTTTTATTGTCCCTGGCAATCCCTCCAGACTCATTCAGCCATTTGTTAGCAACCGCACGTCACCACAGAAACACTGACTCTGAGAAGAACAGGAAGTGAAAAACATGCTGACTTACTTCCGTGTTTACGACTCAGTCCTGCCTCTATGTGTGAGTGAGTGTCAGGACACCTCTGCTGCTCTTTATCGTTTGAAACAGTACAAGAACTGAAACACGCCGCATTTAAAAACACTATATGTTCTACCCCAGTGCACCCCATGTATTGTTATTACTTATTTAAAGTGTTAAAAAGAGTGCATTGTGCAGCACAAATACAAACATTAATTGACATTTGTACTGTTAAAAATAAAATAACAAATAAATGATCAGGTTCCACCTCTGTACGTCCTCTGACCTCGCCGTGACCTGTGACTGCGGTCACAGCCTCAAATTCACCCCCTGGCGTGGCGGGGGGGGGGGGACTTCCACGTCGCCGAGGTTACAGAAAGTTCACGCTCTACCTGTCGCCATGGCGACGGCTGCCGACGAAGACAGGAAGTAAACAACAGCGTCTGATCAATGTTCACTCAGTGAACTCACTTCACTGACTTTGAGACAACAAACAGAGATGGAGAGAGAACAGCAGAGGCAGTGACTCTAACAGAACAAATATGTATTCTGTAATGTAATGATCCTGGTCCGAGACTCTCTCGTCCCACCGTCTCACTGGATTCTCTCACTCTCCGACCTCTTGACCTCTGTCCGTCATCTCGGCCTCACGTCTCCAGGGTCAGGTAGAGGTCATCAGAGAGTATGTTTGTGCGCGTCTGCCTTGTAAGAGAAGGATGCTGCTCTCCGAGTGTGCATGAAAGGTGCACATATAACGACTTCAGCTCACAAATACATAACCCTCAAACACAGATTGAGGCCCTACCTCAATCCTAAAATAGAAGACTACAGGCTGGTCGACTCTTGTGTTACACAATTTAAACAATTAATATTAGTAGCTTTACAAGTTGGTGGATTACAGGTCTCATACTCATCATATTGTGTCAATGTTCACGTGATACTTATGAATACTATTTTGGTTGGTTTGGTTGTTGGGGTTATTTTTCACCCTAGTTAAAAAACACGGTGGCCTATCAGTACAATAATAATTCATTGAACACAACATGTGTTTACTGTGGCTAATAAAAGATGTGTATATATATATATATATATATTGCACATGTTTAATCCCTGTTATTTCACAGTATCTAATGCCACAAAACTCACCATTTAAAATGTATATTAAATATAGAAACTATTGAATTAATAAATTAGAATAAAATTTAAATACTGTATATTATCAGCCTAAACAAGGGTTACGATATCGTAACCCTAGTTCTATGAGCACAGGAGGAGCCCTCTACTGGACTCTGTGGGTAAGTCACGAGCACGCATTCGCCGTCTGTAAATTTTGTGTAGCCGACCAATCACGACGAGCCTATCCTAATAGGTGCTGACCTCACAGTATATAAGGCAGCACATATTGCTTTCTGCCATCCTACATACCCATACATAACACAATACAAGTATGGAATGCCTTATACTAACATAGAATCATCACATCTGTTGATCCCAGTGATCTCACTGTTTCTGGCTCTGCAGTGCAGCACGGGTTAACCTTAACTCTGCAGACCGCTGCCTCACTCCGATTCTCTGCCATCAGTGGAAAACCTTCAGAGAATCACTTCTCCAGTCCGAAATCACACAGCTCCCCGTTTCAGCCGGCTCCGGATCCGCTTGCTGCACTGCACCACTCACTCACACACACACACGCACACACACACACACACACACACACACACACATACACACACACGGCATGAGGATGGCGTGATCGATCTGAGTGACGCCGCTGTGCGCTCACGCTCCGTCAATCAAATGTTTTTTCTTTTTTCCTGTCGTCAGTACCTCGGTGAAGGACTGGTACGAGGTCACCTCTCTGCATGGACGCATTAGAAACACGGGCAAACATTCCCACGTGGCCTTGAAGCGAAGGCTGACCAGCTGTCTGCTAAAGGCTGCTCGTTATATGACGTACTGACAGATTTCAGCATTATCATGTCCAAAATGTTTTTCCTCTTCAGGCCAGTGAACGTTCCAGACATAAGAGGAATATGAGAGGGGAATATCACCGCTCTTAAACAACATCATCACCATCACCATCGCCTGTGCTGAGGGTTCACCAGTAGACACTGCATCATTTAGAGGGGTCAAAGAGTTTGGGAGTAACTGCTCTGAAAAGTAAAACATCAAGACATGTTTATCAACCAACTCATTATTACTTACAGTGAAGTGTTGGAATAATACATTATCATATGATTAATCTTAAATGTGCTCAGAGAGGAAGACAGATTTATTCTTTCAAATAATCTGGATCTCTTCCCAAAAATAATGTTAATCTGCAACTGTTAACGTTTGAAAAAAGTTATATAAATAAATATATATATGGTAGTGATTAACTGTAATATGTTTAAAAAGGAAATCACAGGAAATTGGCAAAGATGGAAGCAAAGAAAGAAAGGCATTCTGCTGCTAGTTGAAGGAGCACAACGATGATGAGTGGTAGAATAACAGAGAAGAGGCTGCACATGGAAAGGTATGATAAACAGAATAACGTCTTAATACCGTTACTCCTGTAAATACGGTACTTTTACGGACATTCTGCTTCATGACACCAATGTGAAACCTTTCAACAACTTTTTTCTTGTCATTTCACACTAGGGGTCTAACGTTGTAAAATGGCTTTTCGCATTTAATTTAACGGTAACAGTAACGTTAACGGTAATAGTTTATGCGAAACGGTCGCAGTAATGTTTCGGCAACAATGTGAGGTAATGGTCACAGTGGGAAAAAACTGTTAAGGAGAAACAGACACTGACAATAAACACAACATTCATTTGGGCATGAAATAAGTGCATAGTAGTAGTATAATACGTAAGTTAACAATGTGACAAAAAGCACTGAAAACACGTCACAGACGTCACCAATGTAACTTCAAAATAAGTCAACAATATGTTTGATTTTCACATGGGACAGAAACAGCGATCTCTGTCTCTGGACTGCAGTCATGTAAGATGACATATCTCAGGATGTTCTATGCATTCTGATTGTCAGCTAATCCCACAAACACAGTCGTTGTTTTTGACTCAGTCCAATACGCAATCGATGCTGCCACAAACCACTCACCAGAGCACCACATTGGTATATATCCGCTGCTGAAAATAGTCCCCACGAGTGCACCATTTCCTCCCATTTGAGCAGCGTCTGCTAAAAACTACAGGGACCAGCTGTCTAATACAACTATATATATATAAAAACTACAGGGACCAGCTGTTACAGAGGAATACTGTAACAGACAAATATAACTATATGTATATATGTGAGGTGGTTTTTTAAAGATTTACATCCAATGGGAGGGGAGGAAGTCAGAAGTCAGGCAAGTTGTTGGTCTTTTTATGAGATTTTTTGACAATAAGAAAAATATAGATAAATGTCGGCCAGTAGTATAAGACAAAAGAAATATGATAAATCACCTTTATTCTTTATAAATAATGGGTCTTGGTCTTGGTGTCAGAATCTGAAGTTTACAGTAAACATTGCTATCGCTGATGTGCTGTAAAAACAAAATGCATCCAAGTGTAAGTGTAAGCTTCTTCTGAGCCAAGAGAAGCAGCCCTGTTCTGAGCTTCGGGTACGAGCCATGTTTCAGATCATGTTTCAGACTCGATCATACAGTTCTGATGACCTAATATTTCAAATATCACAGTGTGTGTTTTGGCATTATACTGCTAATAATGTTACATAACAGACGTGTGTATCTGGGCAGACCGGAGGCTGCAGTTCACCTGTCACACAGTAGGTGTCGCCCAGTGTGTGTGTGTGTGTGTGTACATTATATCCTGCTGGTGGACTAGAGGTCTGTCTTTGACTGTAACAACAGCGCTGCCTTTGTTAGCAAGCTATGTGATAAAAACACAGAGTGCATTTTCTATTCTAAATAATATGGAATATATATGCTGCATATGTACCAAGTTGATGTGTTTTGTTTGCATGTTTCAACGAGCACGCTGACCAATCGTGACATCACTGCAGTAGGAACCCATAAAGAGGAAAGCCCTTCCTTTGGATCCTTTAATGATCCAATCCCCCGCCCCTCCACAAAAAAAGAATAATGGAAGATAAGATGTCTTTTAGGCTTTAGGAAAAAATAAATAAAAAGGCACGTGTCTATAATGCATTTTAAACATACGTATAATGGATTGTAATGCTCAGAACTGTATAATTATAGTACAAACACTCATATTCATAATGATTACAATAAACATAACATTTTATGAATAATTTTATATTATAAAATCAAGTATTATAACATTATATAATTGCTGGTCTCTAACTGGCATTGTTTCTGCAAGTATCATACTGTGTTATATATAAAGTTGTAAGACATTATAGTCTTCACATACACTCTATATATATATA
>NW_022280171.1:189520-219701 GCF_004355925.1 Anarrhichthys ocellatus
ATATATATATATATATATATATATATATATCATTCAACTGATACTTCATTCAACTTTAAATGACCTATAACAACTCATCAACAACTTATCATAAAGAAGAGGCATGCCAAGCTTGCTTTGATGAGAGATATTGATAAATCAAACATACCAGACCTCTCTCTCTCTTCTCTGACTGTGTGTGTGTGTGTGTGTGTGTGTGTGTGTGTGTGTGTGTGTGTGTGTGTGTGTGTGTGTGTTCATCATCACTTGGTACACGCACAAACTTTTGATTTACCACTCTGGAAAAACGCCAAACTGTAGGACGGAAGAAAGAGTTAGCGAGTCGGGGAAAAGTCTAATTAGTGAGTATTGTAGAGATGAGGAGGCGGATCGTCCCTAACGAGGTCTCCTCCAGTGATTCATGTGCGAGAGTGTCTCTGAAATATTGATGAGTGTGTAATGAAGCAGAGCAGACAGGCTCCATCTGATCACTGAGCAAAGCAAGACACGGAGACGGACGTAGTGTCAGAGAGAGACGTCTGTCTTTGTGTGGTGTGGGTGACCTTTGACCTTCACTTGCCAAGGAGGTAAAGGAAGGAGGATTACCCAAGACCATCAAGTGAAGTCCAACACTGATCAACAGGTCTGTCTTACAGTCTGTGTCCTGGTTCATCCCAAAAGGTATTGGATGGGGTTCAGGTCATCATTTCAGTAAAACATGGAGGTATTAGGCCGAATGGCTCGTCCCACTGGAAAGAAGGGAGACACAGAGGAACCAGAACCAGGACTGTGCCTGTCAGACCCTCCAGCAGTAAACAGACTCTGGTGCTCCGATACACTACTGCTTCTGTCCACAGGGAACTCAAAGTCAACATAAAAGGAAAGTTCCTCCTAAAGTGAAACAAATCCACAAAGACAATCATTATGCAGAATAATAAACATTCAATTATTAGATCATAATTATTGATGCTTTAATATGAATATAAATGTTAAAGCTGCAATCTGGGGCTTATTTTACACTGTATCTATATATACATAATAATACATCATGTATTTGGTCATTACATTTTCTATTTTGTTTCTAAATCTGCAATGTAACTTCTAATTAAATGAATCAAATAATTGTAGTGAAGTGAAAAGTTGAATGTCTTCCTCTGAGATGTAGTGGAAGTAAGTAAATGACTATAAGTAGCTTAGAATTGTAAGTACTTTGAGTAAATCTACTGAGTTACTTCCCAATGCCGGAAACGAAGAAGTTGAAGTTTGCTTATGTTTTTTGTTGTTGTGTTTTTGTCAATAGTCATCAAAATTCTTCATCAAAAACAATTCAAACTAACTTCATTTCCATTTAGATCTATTTTTTCAACAGCTGTCTTATTTTATCTTCATCATTACATGTGACATGGTCTCTTTAAAAAAGCCCAAAATACAATGTTGTATTACATGTTGGTTACATTGTTATCTTATTTTAGTGGCAGCACCTTATGCATAAGAAATATATGAAGCAAGTTGCTGCACAGACCTGATCCTCTTCCAGTATTAATGTGAATAGAGACACAGACAGCAGCTCTGCATACTACCACTACCACAAACATCCCATGTTCACAGTACTAATACATCATGCTCATATGTTGTATGATGACATTACTACAAACCAAGTTAGTGGTGTGATGGTAACTTATGGATAAGTGACGCTCGAACAGAGCGATGAAGAGATGGAGGAGCTATTAGCATTGTAGCACGACTACAGGCCGGCACGGGGCTCTCAGTGAACGAGCCACAGAGTCAGCTGGCCCGGGCCTTTGCTTCCAAATCCATCCACGTTCACAAGTAAACACCTCTCTTCAGACACTCCATCACCTCCTGTAGGTAACTGAGGAATTCCACAAGTAATATCATCATGAACAGCAGAGCAGGATTTGGGAAATAATGTGTTCATAAGTCAAAGTTCTCTGAACAAATTATGAGCACAAACAAGCCCTCTACATGCTGTCAAGGGTTCTCCTGCATTCAACATGTTTAACAAAGTCAATGTTTATTCATTTAGTAAACTATTTCTTAATTGTATTAAGATGTAAGTCTAAAGGTTTTTAAGCCTTAAAAATATATTTTTTTTCTTGTGGAAAAATACAGAATCCTAATTATTGAATCATTTATTTAGTGGCCTAAAAGTAGTCAAATTTAAATATGTAATTTGTCATATATTTCACATCGTCTAAAATACTCAAACCAGACAATAAAGTACTCATTCGATGAAATGTTGCATGTTGCTTGAATCCACAAAATGATTGGTAAAAAACAATATTGTGAAATAATTGTACAAAAGGCTCTTTAAATACAAGCAGACACTGTGACACACTCTGCTTCATATTACATTCTGGGACTTTACCTTTTTACTAATAATGTAAATATCATATTATTTTTTATTTCTTTTAACTGTGTTTTAATAGTTGTATTGTTTCTTTTGTGCTTTCAATATTTAAAGGCACTTGTCACGTCTTTATTAAATGCTATTATTTTCATTTTTATTTCTATATTTATTAATAAGAAAAAGAAAGTTTTCTTTATTTGCACGGATTATAATCAAATGGCAACAAAGGTCACAATGGAACCTAATGTGCAGGTGGAGGGAAAAAAGGCTCATTCAATACCTTTCTAAATAATAAACAGTATCAACAATTGTCAAAAATATATGAAAATAACAGAAACAGTTCCCTGAATAAGATGCTATTTATCCAGATGAGAAACAAAGTTCCTTCTATATTTGACTGAAAATGGACCTTTGCCAGTGAGATGTTTGGGAAGCTGAACACCGAAACATCTCCGTCAGAAGAACAGGTGAGACAAAGGGACCAGCTCCTCTGTCCCCTCTGATCACATGCACCTCTGACCTCTGACCTCTGACACTTGTGGCTCTTTACTGGTGAAGTGTCCCTGGGTCAGGGAGGACTCAGCTGACTGTCTGCAGTGTGAAAACATGGAGATAGAGAGAGATAGAGAGAGAGAGAGATAGAGAGAGAGAGAGAGAGAGAGAGAGAGAGAGAGAGAGAGAGAGAGAGATGTTTGCTGTTCTCAACCAGCAGGTGGCGCACGGCAGAAAGGCCTGGAGACAGCTCAGAGGATGGATGCTAGGTGTGTGTGCGTGTGCATAATATAACTGAGGGAAATTATAATATAAAAGTCAATTTTTAATTTTTTTTTAATTAAAAGTTGCTACAAAGCAACTATTTTCACTGATACTATGAAAAGATATTTGAACTTGCAGGACAATCAGGACTGATTCAGGCGTCGCTTTATTTAATCTAACCTCATTCTGATCGTCCTGGATAGAATCAACCAGCCATGTACAAAGTCAACAATACATGTGTTTATGATAACAATAATAATAATAATAATATCTCCCTTACTCTTGAATGTGTCAGCAATTTTGAAATTTACTAATTTCAATATGCAACCAAATAATGTAATAACTTTCCTTATGATAGATTGAACATCTTCAGTGATGAAGTAGTGCCATCTCTCCTGTTAATGTAATTATGTGTTCAAATGTATGATTGCATGTTTCTCAAAATGACTATGAATACAATAAAAAAAGAATGTATTGTTTGAAATGGTTATGTTATTTGTAATTATTGGGATTGATAAACGATTGCATCTTTTAGAGCACAGAAGTGTGGCTACCTCTTTGGTTTGATTCATGCATCGAGCTGGAATGATACCAGACACCATCGTCCTCCTGGGAAGACTTACAGCGACAGCTTTTAAAGAGAGCGCTTCACTAAAAGTCTAATTGCGCTCACAAAATTAATTAAAATAAAATAAAGGAAATGTAAAAGCATTTTAATATCTGTTTGCTCAGGCTGTTGGAGCAGTGATTGTGAGGATTTATGAAAGGCTGTTTCATCCTTTTAGGGTCTCTGCTATAAACTGGGAGGTTTGCAGCAATGCAGCAGTATTTGAAATTAACATTATGATTTGTTCTAAAATATACATATACATGTATTTTTGTTTTTTTGTTTTACATTTTGGAAGGCCTTTTGGTGGAGACAAACAGAATGGTGAGTAGAGAGAGACAGGATGACTAATCAAACAAGGACCATTGCTGCTACACGTCACCAGTCACCACATTACAAACTGTCATTTTAACTAAAGTTTTATTCAAATGATTTAAACTGAAGTTCAGTACAAACCAGTGTAGACTGCAGGCCTACACAATCTCAGACAAAGAATCGTCAACAGAATAACTACTGTAGCTTTCCTCAGTGGTTGCATCCATCAAATAAATATATATAAATAAATAGAAAAAATATAATAAATGAATAGAATAAAAATAAATGAATAAATAAATACATTAATAAATAATTACCAATTGACCAGGATTCAAATTGAAGTCTTTCTGCCTGGAACACTATTCATAGAGGAATAAAAATGATTATTAGAAATGTGTAGGATTTATTTGTAGATCTGATTTATGGATTATCGGTATTTCCTTTGTGGTGCAACCAGCCCTTAATCTACTCTGTGTTCATTGGCTCAAATGAATTGATCCATCAAAACAACTGGATCATGTTGACATCAGCTGCTCATCACTGATACATATTGCAAGGATCTTTTTTTTTTAACTATCTATATGTGAATATTGTTTTCTGTGAATGCACATTTGTACGTATACTATACATGTTTACTGGATCCAACAATAAATATGCAAATGATGGCGTGAATAGATTATAATACGGTAACACTTCCTATGAAGCCCACGTCAAGAATGCTTTGTAAACGTAATGTGTTATAATCTGCATCATTCATGAGGCTTTATAATAATAATCATAACACGTACTGCGCATTTTATACTTTTAAAATCAACTATCCTGATACTTAATAACCGTTGGTCACTCACTGACATTTTCTATTATAATTCCCATAGTTTGGATACATTAAACTCGAATTATAATGCGTTATAATCACTGTTATAATGCATTCTAATATGATTATATGTTACTGGTCATTGTTTGCTTTGAGTAAAGTGAAAATCAATCTATGAACATCGAAGAACAACACACAAAGCTTTGCAAAATACATTTTTACTTTTACTTTAAGCAGTCGGTGACCACTGAGAGTGACTTCTGAACAAGACGTGATGCATTATAACAGTGATGATTATCTAGTATAGACACGGGCGTCATAGAAAGTGATACCGAACATCCTGATCTGAGCCCTGAGCACGAAGCAAACTCAAACATTTAAAGGATGATAATGTAAAAATATTCCCCACTGAAATACTTAATTAATTTCACAATAAACGGATAGGAAAGAACAAACTCACTCACACACACACACACACACACACACACACACACACACACACACACACACACACACACTCTGACATGAATGATAGAAACGCCATGAGGAGCAGGAGTAGGAGGGACGATAGAAAGGAAGGAGGAGAAGGAATTCTGTCTGCTGGACTGTGAAAAGAAAAGCAGAGGGAAGTGAAAGAAAGAGGAGACGCTGCAAGGAAGCGAGGAAGGGTGTATGTAGAGAAGGAGGGAGTGAACTGTAGAGGGAGGAGGGAGGGAGAAAAATAAGTGAGGGGAGGAAGGAGGGAGGGGAAGGAAGGGGTCAAAGGTCACTCTCATTTTTTATCCATTACTGCTCAGGGTCACATTCTGGGTCACGGCTGTGTGCGTGTGTGTGTGTGTGTGTTCAAGCTACTATGTCTCTTCTATTCTGTCCTCAACTAAAAATAGTTCCAAGACCCTACATTGCAGTTAGGGAAGGAGGAGGACAAGAAGAAAGGGCGGAAAAACAAAATGGAGAACGCGAGGAGGAGAAAAAGGACCGGGAACGGAGAAAAGACGAGAGAGGAGGAGAGGAAGAGGAGATGAAGACGGAGTGAAAGGGTATGAGAGGAGGAGAGAAGGAGGTGGAGAGGAAGTGGGTAGAGGGGAGAAGCAGACAAGGGGAGTAGGGGTTTGTATTTGACCGTGGGTTGACCCCCTCCCTGTCACCCTCTCACCTCTCCTTCACCTCCCTCCCTTCATCCTTCATCCTGGACAGAGGAGGCCCCGCTCGCTCGTGCACGCGTGCACACACACACACACACACACACACACACACACACACACACACACACGGTGACTTGTCCTGGCAGTGACCTCTGCTCTGCTCAGCAGGAATGTTGAAGGAGAGGATGAGTGAACGACCGGGCTACACACACAAACACAAAGGAGACATACCGTACACACAGAGGAAGACAAAGACGCACGTTTTGGTGGAAAATGGCTTGTGAGACACGGCGTTTCCAAAATCCAGCAAGAGCAGAAGAAGAAGAGGTCAGATACTCCAGTCTGTGAGCGTGTGAGGTTCTAGAGTGAGGACGGAGAGCCCACAGTGTCTGATTCACTCCCTAAAGGAAGAGAAACACACACCACACACACACCCACAGAATGATATATGGGGAGTAATCCACAGTGAGACTTGTGTATAAATACACACACAATCAAAGGCAAGACACACACACACACACACACACACACACGTTGGGGTGTTTATGCGGTGCAGATGTTGGACAGGATACGAGCTGTGTTCGGGGACACAAACACATGTGACACATGAAACAAACGGTCGGCTCAGTAGAGTTCAGTAGAAATCCATCGACACCTATAAGGGGAGTAAATGTAGGCAGTGTGGCTGAACACTGGAGGCCCAGAGAGACAAACGGGCCCTTACCACTGATTCACTGTGGCAACTTGTAAATACACCTGCATTCACAGGAAAAGTGCAAAGATCACTTACTGTAGGTGCATTTGCTATTTAAAGCCTGGACAAGGTAAACACATCTCCAACATAGTTTACTTAGTTTTATTTGCCAAAATTGTTAGAAGTAATTCATAACAAAAAAAAAACTATTAAAAGTTAAAAAAGAACAATGAAAACAAAACTACTCAATTAAAGGAATACTTGTAATGATGATTTCTGGGTAATACGTATGTAGATGTCCAAAGTCAAGTCTCCATTTGATCATGTGACGAGATGATACGATGGTGCATGTGGGCTTAAGACCAGCTAACCAGCGTGTACTGTAACTACCCTTTAAACATATGTACAGACAGCAAGCTGTGCAGAGATCAGAGTCACGAGGGAGCCAGGGGTCAGGAAGCAGCCTCAGGTCACTCTGCAGTGGTACACGGGGCAAAGGTCAGCAAGACATCACATTGTGTGGGAGAGCTAAGTAGCTGAGACATGTCAAAGGATTAGCAACTGGGATAGCGGTAAATGTCAAAAGACTTCCTTGTCAATCATAACAACCAAACAACATAAGGTCTTATTTCCAATAGTACAGCTCAACTAAAGTAGAATATTGCTTGTACAACATACGGGAACGCCCGGAAATTAAAATGTATGTTTTTCTTTGAATTGGATGAAGTGCTCCAGTGGACAGTTCAGGGCAGAAAGAGGCACATGGAGGAGGTGTGCCTCTTATGACTTGAAGCAGACACAGGCTTATATTACTACTGAGAAGTTATACAGAACCCTGTTTCTAGCCCAGCATCAGGATGAAGTGACTGAGGGGGCTGTTCAAAATTAAATAAATTCATTTTATCACGCAACAACTTAAGAAATGTTAACTAGCATCATCATAAGTAAGGCTTCTACTTCAAAACCAAAGAATACATGAATTAATCAGAGTACTCACGTGACTATAGTACCTAGTACCTAGTACGCTGCTAGTACCTATAGTACTAGCAGAGCGCTAAATATTTTTTGAACTCGTGGGCGATTCTGTCCAATCAGCACGGAGAAACACGTAGCAACAGCTGCTCTTTACGACCACCAAGCGCAAGCAGGCCAAAGAAACCAAACCAAGTGATGTGTTCTGACCGTCTATCAATCTCCTCCGGTCAGTTCCAGCACCACGGACAGCGCGCTGAGTGGCATGGCAGCAGTCAGTGGGAGTGGGCGACGGTGGTTAATATAATTTAGCTGTTTTAAAGTACAAGTTTTAAGACACATTTCTGGATTTTCATTCATACAAATGTTATATCTGCTTCTGGAGTTGATGGTCCGTGACCGTGTCACCAATACTTTGTGCTTCGATCGGACAGATGTGGAGAGGTGTGAAAGTGCAGAGGACTTGAACTTCTCCCACAAGTTGTCTTCATTCATTTCTTAAACAGTGACTTCGGTCGTGTTACGTGTCAACGTGAGACTCGTGCAATTAATGCTTTTGACACGCTCTCAGCCACACGGCCGCTTTTTAATTCATAACTGATAACTATTTCTATTACAGTGAAACTCATTTTGAACTTTTAGTCTAATTTCAAATTTGACTCGCAATTTCAAAAGTGCGAGTCATAATTTGCATGATACTGTAAAATTGCTCCAGCTGAAAGGAAACATGGGTTCACGATGACGTCTTTCTGGTCATAGTCTTGGGTTTTGGTTGAATCTGTTTCCTGCTCTATTTGGAAGTTCCCTCCTTGTGTCACGTGCAGTTTAACTTCCAGTAATAGATCGTTTTCAACACCTTTTTGATTGTCTGCCGTGCCCCGATCAGCTTCCTCTGTCCCTCTTTAGTCCTGCTCACCCGTGTTATGTCACTGTTCATACCACCGCGGTTCGTTTGGTCTTCGTAGGTTCGTCTTCATTGCTGTTTTGGGGTTTTGTTACCTGCTACCGTTCACCTGTTGCAGTCCCTGCCTGCTGTTACCTACCTTTGGACTCACTGCCTGTTAGCCTGTGATTGTTTTTCTTTACAGCTTGCCTATCAATTGTTTTAAAGCTCAATAAATAAGGGCCGATATTTGTCTGAGACATTGAAATCTTCCAGAACCGGCAGCATTCAGATGTTTTTCCAGATGTCTGCCACTCTAGCGAGCTGCTGTCTCTGTGATCCACGAGTCGTATATTCTCCACCGCAGGTCTCAGTCAACAGACTGCAAAACTAACCCAGCAACATGTGCTCATCTTGCTATTTCATCTTGATGTCCGCTGGTTCGTTGTATTGGTTTTCTGTTAATGGGTCACAGAAATGTGTCCATTCTGTCTGCATGTTTGATTCAGAAACAGACGTATCCAGAAATGTTATGTCAAATGCATTTTTCTTTCAGAAACACATGTATCTAGAAATGTCAAATGGAATGTATTTTGGATTTAGAAACACACATATCTTGACATGTTACATGTAATGTATCTTTTGTTTCAGAAATGTGATAAGAAACATGTTTTTGTTACTGAAACAGGAATCTAGAAATGTGATCTGAAAGGTATTATGAGTTTACAAATGTCAAGACAAATATGGTTTGCAGTAACGTAAAATGCCGGCATGTATGCTGGTGACGGGTTGTTTGTCGTTGAATTTTCTTAACGAATAAAAGGGTGTGCCAGTTTATTTAAACATTTTTTTCGGGATGATGAATCAAAACAACGCGTACAAAGAAACGTCGTTCACTGTGCTTTTTTCTGCTGCATATGGGTTGTTGTCTTTTCTACATTATTATTCATTCAAAATGTAGGATTCCAGTGATCAAGTCAATGTGTCCAACACTGATTCATGGATCCACAAAGAGGCCGTTTCAGCAGAGATTTACACATTATTACTGTAAGAGACAGCGTAGAATGAAAATCAACCCGCATATAAGTGTTTCCCTGCTGATATTGTCCCGTCTATTTCATCATTTTTATCTTCTTTTTCTCCTTTTCTCCTAAACATTTTACACCAACTGATGTCTGACTATTTTTTTCACACCTTTTTAATCTCGTCCTGCTCGTCCAATGCTCTCCTTCCCGTTTCTATCTCCCCTGAAGTCAATTCATCATCATGTTCTCACACCCCTCCTCCTCTCTTTTATCCCCCACTCATCTCTCATCGTGCCTTTCCTCTTCCTCTTCATTTTTTTGATGTGAGGATTATCTCTCTAGCTTTCTATTCTCCATCTGCTCTCTTCATCTCTTTCCTCCAGTCTCCTTCTTTTTTTCTATTACCCATTCCTCTTCTTCTTCTCCTGTCCTCCTTGCTCTCATTTATCCTCTGTCCCACCCTCTTCTTTCCTCCCGCTTTCATCTTTTCAAATCTAGACTTCCTCATCGCTTTCTCCTTTCCACATCCCTCTCTTTCATTTACTCTCTCGTCACTGCTGAGCACACAGCTCCCCATGAAACACACACTCAATTATTGTAATGATGAATTAACTCAGATAGAATATCTCGTTCATGAATTAATGATCATGGAATGAGAATAAAGGAGAGGAGAGAAGAAGAGAAAGACCGACCCTGTCCTCAGCGTTTGGCCTCATCCACATCACACCGTACGTCCTGAACTCTTTCACAGCCGGATCCGTCCCTGGTGACCAGATGTCCAGCAGTCATGAGTCTGTTATAATCTGCACTGTATAATGATATTCATAATGCTTTATAACAACTATCACAACACCTTGTTTTATAATGACTTCAGCTATCATAATATTTCTTAACTGCTGGTCACAAGGATCACATCTTGTTATAATTCCCATAGTTGTAATACATTATAATCTTTTAATAATTCATTTTAATCACTGTAAAAATTCTAATGTGATCTTTGTGTGTGATCTTAGCCACTTTGTGTGCTCATTGTGCACCTCTTAAGCTCCACGCTCCCAAATTTGGGGGCTCTCTGGCTCAGGACCCCTGAAAATATTGTTCTAAAGATAGGCTTATTCTTCGGTAATATTGTGGATAGGTACAGTTTTTTTTCCGGATTAAACAGCAACGTATGGGCAACACTATCATATAAGTCACTTTTTACACACTCCAAACACAACTATAGACTACTTTTATAAGCATCTAGAAAACGTGGCATAAAAGCATGAAATCCTGGCCAGAAATCGCCGTTATGTGTACGGCAAATCAATATTTGCACCCTGATGCTAGCGGCTACCAAGCGTTGCAATGCATTTTATAGCATTAGCACACGTGGCCAAACACATAAATAACTTCGGTTTTTCTCTCCGTGCAACCAGTAGAAAGCTGTGAGTGGAGAACGGTAAGATGGCACTGCCCTTCGCCGAAAACAATCGTGGGTTTTTGGCCACGTTTTATGAAAAATGAGTACAATAAAGTCGGAGATTATCCGTTTCAAAGATGGAATCATTGTTGCCAACTGCATCCTGTTTACTTCCGAGCTGTTTCCAGAATAAGAGCGATCAATCCAGCTTGGGCGAGCGGTCAGACTTCCGCGAGCGGAAATTTACACTCGGGGAGACGCGGCACTTCTTGCAACTTTACTGGCTGAAACTTCTGTCAATCAACACCAAATTCGACACATGCCTTCCTGAGACTCTGATGCGTCGAAGGAGGGCTTATTGACTGAAATCGACCGATGATAGGCTGAGCTACAGCCCCATACACACACAAGAACTGAGAAAATCCTATAGATGACAGCCAGAAACAGGCTCTGATGATGTTAGGAATCTCAAAATGATTCATAACAGCTGTATTGGGATGTATTGAATAATATGAGTGATAAAAAAGTGAAATATATAGTTATATAGTATATAAAAGTACAATGTAAGTGCTGCAACAGCTGGTTCGAAAATGATGACGTCGCGTGACCTCTCTTTACTAAAGCCTCTTATTCTTCACTTTATCCCACTTTAACGTTTATTCAACAACTACTGATCGGTTGTGCTATGATTTGGGAGAGTTTTTAGGGAGCTGCTGCATTATTTCAAAAACATAATATCAATAAAAGTGCTTTTTTTCAGGCGAACCTGATTATTTTCAATTTGAGCTGTGTAATGTCTTCATGCACTATATTAACCAGCAACATATACACAGTATTACCCATCTGAACAATCTCACAAGTGTTATCTGATTATAGCATCAAAAATTATTAAAATAGACCTTGTAGTTACAGAACTGTGGTCTCCTTAGTATGGGTATGCTATTTTCGAGCAGAGGCCTACAAATAGGGCCTGAACTTAAGAGGTTTTAATAAAGTAAAATATATATAATTAAATCATCGCAAGAACAAACAATAAGTAGAATTCATTGGTACTGAGAGGAGAGCAAACAATGAGCACGCCTGCATTATAACATCCATTATAATGCACTTCAAAAAGATAATCATGTATTAAGGGAATCATAATACACTATTATCCTGAGAAAAACATTTATTTATGAATTATTATCGTTATTATTAACATTTCAAGAGTTCTGAAAAAGAGAATGCACGTTAGCAACAGTAAAACAAAATTATATTTATTGCTGAAGCACATGTAATCAATGTATATTCATGAATCAATTATGAATATTTCATGATGAAACCTGCTGATGAAGGCCACAGGATGCAGCTGAAAGCTCCAGAACAATCTAACGCTGGATCTTGAAGTGAGAATGTTTGTGTCAAACTTCTGCTTCCAAAGGTCCAGAATGAACCTTCAAGCTCCACACAACACACTTATTAACACTTTACAACCCACACATGAATCACGTGTGCACATCAGTTAATACATGTTTTATAACATGTGTGTAATCATATATATCGTATATCATTCAAAGTGATTACAGTGTTATTATTCAATCACACTTAAAACCGACATTATGTCTCTCGACAACTACAGACGTTCACTGGGATATTATAATGTAGCAGTAAGAGAAAAGACAAAAAGAAAGTATGTATTTAAATGTATGTTATCAAATTTGTGATTGGATTCATTCATTCATTTATTTATTTTCTGTAATGAAGTGTTATGTATATGTATGTGGGTATGTTTTCAGTAAGACTCATTGTTTATGTAAACTTTATATTTAGATATAGATTGATTTATTATTTCTTTAATAATTATGAATTTCTTTAAATTCATAATTAATATGCAAATCAGTTAGTTTCTTTTACAGATAAGGATATGTTGTCACCTCTATCTGAAAGTATAGAACCTATAAATATACAAAATAATAGAATAGAATAGAATAGAATACAGTACAATACAATACAGTACAATACAATACAATACAGTACAGTACAGTACAATACAATACAATACAGTACATTACAATACAGTACAATACAATACAATACAGTACAATACAGTACAATACAATACAGTACAATACAATACAGTACAATCCAGTACAATACAATACAATACAATACAGTACAATACAATACAGTACAATACAATACAGTACAATACAGTACAGTACAGTACAATACAATACAATACAGTACAGTGTAATACAATACAGTGCAGTACAATACAATACAGTACAATACAGTACAATACAATACAATACAATACAGTACAGTACAATACAATACAATACAGTACAGTACAATACAATACAGTACAATACAATACAATACAGTACAATACAATACAGTACAATACAGTATAATACAATACAATACAATACAGTACAATACAGTACAGTACAATACAATACAGTACAGTACAGTACAATACAATACAGTACAATACAATACAATACAGTACAATTTAATATAATATAATATAATATAATATAATACAATACAATTTGCTTGGTTGTCATCGATGTAGCGAGCACACACACATACACACACACACACACACACACACACTCTTACTGTAACAGTAGTTGGCCGTAGTGTTTCTACTGATGTGTTTCTATGCTGAAACACATCAGTGCAGAAGTAGAGTGATAATCAAGAACACATTTTAATATCATTTAAAATGATGATATCAGGAGGATAATGGACATATTGTATGTTATTATATATTCCTTCATTTTATCAATATGAAAAGTTCAAAGAAGATCATGTGTTTGTGTGTGTGTGAGTGTGTGAGGGTGTGTTTGTGTGTGTGAGCAAACGTGTGTGCAAGTGTGTTTAAATGCAGTCCTAAACCATTTTAAATGAATCATTAGACTTGTTATGAAAAGCAGCATTCGTGTGTGTTTGTGTGTGTGTGTGGGTGTGTGTGTGTGCGTGTGTGTGTGTGTGTGTGTGTGTGTGTGTGCATATTTGTTACCATGGCTACATCAGGGCCATATATTTCCCTACCAAAGCAGCAGGGAGCCTCAGACTGCCATCCATCTCTCTCTCTGCAGACGCTCACTGTGTGTGTGTGTGAGTGTGTGTGTGTGTCTGACCTCCTGATGAACCAGCCTCCGATTGCTCCGCCATCATCCCTCTACGCAGCACACACACACACAGACATAGGCGTGTGGATGTGCACGTGATATTATACATACAGTATGTATGAACATGATGACACACACACACACACAGCAGTGTGAAGGTGATGTGGGTTTAATGGGATCCAGTTATTTTTAATCTGGTGCCTGCTGCACAGATGGAAGAGAGAAAGAAAGAAAGAAGGAGAGAAAAAGAAGGAAAGAAAGAAAGAAAGTGAATTTCAGGGTAAGGCTAAATGAGGGCAGCTCAGAACAAAATGAAAACAGAGAGAAAGAGCAGACGAATATATGATAGAGAATATGTGTCAGTACCAGCCGTTTATTGCCCGCAGGGAGCAAGCTGAACTTTTCAACTCGCTTTTTCCACCTCTCACGTTCTCTATGCTTGGCGCTGTTCAAATGTAGAATAGATCCAGTTGAGACCGTAAGAGATGGGATTGCAATATCACCCACGGGTTTCTGAAGCCTGGAGTCTGGCTTCCCTGCTCACATATAGTTTGCGATATATTTAGCGAGGCAGAAGCGACTGGACTGGAAAATAGCTAACCTGACCAGAGCCGATTTTACTGGATAGATCACATTGGGTGGACTGGATGATGTGCTAATGAGTGTTGCCAGGTTCCATATTTCCCTCAGAAATGAGCTACTTTAAAAATGTTGCCGCAGGATTCATTTTTTGTCCGCTGGTTGGGAATGCCTATTTTGCATGCAAATTACCTGAATAATAACCCCCCAAAAAAAGAAAATTAAATACAAAAAAAACAATTCGCACCAAACTGACTCCAGGTCAGCTCGTAACCTACATATATGGAGATGGGACACGCCACACACGGGGAGAAATATGACGCCTGGTGAGCGGGCAAAATACAGGAAGAAATTAACCAAAGAATTGGAAAGTGAAAACGGAATTAAAGAATACAGTGAATGCATGTGAAGTAAAAAACAGTATATCCATGTCTTCCAGGCAGGTGGAAGAGGAAACAGGGAAGAGAAAGTGAAAAACAAAGCAATAGTTCATAGAGCTATAATTTATTCATGATAATGTACTGTATCTAATTACATGTTGGGAACTGGGTTCAAGAAAAAACTGCTTTTACTGCTGGCACACTAAACATTATGGTGTTACATTGTAGATATTACAATACATTTGGACTTTGAAAGCTGGGTTTGGCAGTGGCATATTTTGAGTTGTGGTAATGGGCTTTTGTGCTGCTTTTGTGCAGACGGCAACCTCCGGTTCTGAAGAGTGAAGCCAATGCGAAAGTGTCTTAAATTTGCACTCTCTCTAGTGTCCAGCAGGGGGCGACTCCTCTGGTTGTATAGAAGTCTATGAGAAAATGACTCTACTTCTCTCTTGATTTATTACCTCAGTAAACATTGTAAACATGAGTTTATGGTCTCAATCTCTAGTTTCAAGTCTTCTTCAATACAGCATGATGTTCATTTAGTAAATTATGGTCCATTTAGAGTCAAACAGACCATAAAGCGGAGGATGCTTTAGGGCGGGCTTACTGTGATCGACAGGTCGCTGTCGCTACCAGAGACGTATACGGCATCTCTACGTCACTCCTCCACAGTCCAAATATGGTAACTTCCCTTTGATGGTTACAAATAGTGAAGATGGCGACGACAACAATGCTGAACTCAAGCCTTAAAGACTGCACTACTCAAACCAATGGGTGATGTCATAACAACTTTGTCCACTTCTTATTTACAGTCAATGGTTTTATGATACAAACCTGGCAACCCTGGATGCAACAAACAATAATAATTACTACTACAGAAAATGTTATTTGATGATCCTGGGCCAATACGTTTCATATTACAAATTCACGGAACTAAAAGTTGGCGTTATATAAAAAATCCCTGCAAAACATTTATGACAACAAGCACAATCAAACTAATTATTCACGGAAGTTAGTATCTGTGGATTTATGAAATACTGTAGCGCAGAGCAGAAACACTGGCTGCAGTTGACTATGGTGATGTAGAGCCACCTTACCTTACCGTGGAAACAGGAATACACAGCTGTAGCTCGTGACATGCTGTTTTCCTCCCTCGCCTGATTTTGATGGAGAATCTTTCACAATTAAACAAATATTTAGCGCTCTGATAGTGTTACGTACTTAAGTGAGTGGTGAATGAATGTATTCTTCGAACAGTAGCCTCATAGCTGTTGTTACAAGCTGCAATGTGGAGTCGCTGGACAGTAGGCCAGACTGGAACATTGGTAAATTGTAGTGTCTAGCCCAGAGGTAGCTGACACGGTGCCCGCGGGCACCTGGTCGCCCGCAGGGACCACATGAGTGGCCCGCAAGGCATGTTCTAAAAATAGCACTAGTATGAAGGCAAAACACTGTCAAAATCCGAGAGCGCAAATAAGATCCACGCACACTTGTGTAGAGGTCCCGCGCCTGCAATTAAAACAGCAGCGCGCGTATATTACTTTACCGAGCGCTTTCACATCACACGCGCAGAATATCTCTGCTCGCGCGAGCAAAATTGCAGCCTGCGAGGAGAAAATCATGTTTGAGTACTATCACTGCTCTTCTGCTTGCGAAACTTTCACTTTTTAGTTTTTCTTTTTGACACTAAGTGGGCGGACTCAGTCACCATTGTATAACTACATTTAGTTGGTTACGATCCTCGTGTTTGGATTGGCCGGATATCACTCGGATATCAATCTTACATAACTGATAATTTGTATAAACATGGGACAGAGTTCATGATTTGTTCAAAAATGTTACAAAGGTAGTGGTACAAACGAGTCATGATGTGAAGATATGACAGTTAATGATTTTCCGAAAGAAATGTTAAAAGTGATAAGTTGTACAAAAATATAACAGGTGTGATTTTAAACAAAATACACAATCATTGTTAATAATTATTGTGAGGAATAATTAACATCGACATGTGATCAGACAGTCTCTTCACATATATTATTATTATTATTATTATTAAAAGGTGATCTGTGCAACTTTGTTATTCAGGAAGTTTGTATCAAACAAGTAGCCCTTCGTACTGCTCAGTACCCTTGAAGTAGCTCTCAGTTTCAAAAAGGTTGGTGACCCCTGGTGGAGCCCATATGTTACATATTTATTCTACAAATATCTCTAATGTATCCTGCATTAAATAATGTTCAGCATATAATCTAAAATGTTTTCATTATGTCAGTATGTTCTTTACTTCTCTGTCGGGGGCCCCCTGGTCTGGCCCTGGTCACGTGCCTAGAATGCCTTCATGTAGATCCGGCTCTGAACCTCACTGTGCCCAACTGTAACAAAATCCAGCCTCGGCTGGTTGCTTGGCAAAAAATATCACATAACCCCAATAAAACCACAACCTATTGTTTTTACACTTTGGTTTTTGTACAGATTATAGGAACACGATATAACATGGAGCTTACCAGCACCTTTAAAGGGACAGTGTGTAAGTTGTAGTGGCATCTCGTAGTTTTTGGCAAGTAAATACCCCTCAGCTCAGCCCCACCCTTTCCGAGCGTGTCTGAGAACTGAGGTGGCCTACAGGTAGAGGTATCTTTAGGATTTTAGTACAACTAGGAGATACTCTTATCAAGACTCGGTTCTTCTACATGACTAAATAATTGTTTTAAAAAAACATTTACAGAATTTTAAAAACAATCAAATTCAGAACAAATAATTACAGTTATTTTAAGCCGCAGTGGCCGTTTGAATTAGGTTTCACTTTTGTTTACATGTTAACAGATGTATTCTTCACTTCACCTGGTTCATCTCACCACAGCAGCCTTTCCGCTCACCGGATAATACCGGGTTTTGAACACATCACTACCTTCAGACAACTTGAAAAGCGAAAGGCCCTCACCAGAGCCAGTGTCTGTTCTGGACACATCATATTCACTGTACATACAATGTAACCATCAACCAGAAAGTATAAAGATCAAACCAGGGCAGGTTGGAGGGGAGGTGTATACATCAAACCACAATCTTTTCATAAACCTGACGACATAGTTTTGTTGCCTAAACCTAACTAAGTTGTTTTGTTGCCTTGACCTAACTAAGTTGTTTTGTTACCGAAACATAACCAAGTAGTTTTATTGCCTAAACCTATCTAAGTTGTTTCGTTGCCTTAACCTTACTAAGTTGTTTCCTGAAGACACAAGTTTGTTTTGAAAAGACCAGTATACATACGTATAACAAACTGAAATTGACACGTGTTGCTGAACTTTTGTAGGAAAACACGCAAAAAATGAGAAGTCAGATATAGTCAGATATGTTACGGACCGTTGTATGAGGATACATTGAAGATAGGTGTGGCCCGAGCAAGGGGGTAGGAAGTAAGGGAGGGGCCATTGACTCCCCCACTAAGCACCTGGCCCCATTTGTCATCACAAAACTTTACAGATGTTTATGTAGTTGAGATCAAGAGGAAGGTTAAGTTGTAGAATGAGTGTGGCCCAAGCAAGGGTGCTGGAAGTAGAGAGCTAGAAGGTGAGGAAGGGGCCATTGGCCCCCCCACTTTACGCCCTTGGCCCGGTTTGGCGTCCCATTACAAGATGGACACGTTTTTGCTGTCATGTTGAAGTGAAAGCCTTCTTACTAGTAGAACATACTTGATGCCTAACTTGGACAAATTCTGTTGTGTCAAACTGTGAATCCCAAACTTTATGAAATCAAAGTTAAGGACTTTGACGTTTGAAATGTGAAAATGTATGAAACAGTAACAGCCCCCCCCTCCACAAATAACTAACAAACCATAACTGACAAATACATGATTGACTCCATGGAAATGTGCAATCCACTAACAGGTGGTTTAATCTGTCAATCAGGGCAGAGAGGCGGGATATTCTGTGAATTATAATTCCAATAAAGAATCCATAAAATTAAATTGATCTTTGAATTAGCAGACAGAGTGAGGTAATGGTGATTAGTGTGTTCAGCATGGCAGAGCTAATTAGAGCAACAGCTGCCGCTGCTGTGTGTGTGTGTGTGTGTGCGTGCGTGTGTGTGTGAGTGTAAGTGTGTGAATGTGCATGTGTCTGCATGTGGATTGATGGTTTCTGGTCTTAGACTTCAATTTCCTTCTCATCCTGACATGTCAGAGGCTGTAAATCAGAACACACACGCATGCAACCGCACACACACACACACACACACCCACACACACCATCTGTGCATAGGGCTTTATAATTTACAGCCTAATGTGTGTGTGTGTGTGTGTGTGTGTGTGTGTGTGTGTGTGTGTGTGTGTGTGTGTGTGTGTGTGTTTTGGTTCACTCTAATTATTTCTCTATTTCAGTTTACAGCATCTTATATGGTAATATTATAGCTGTATGATATCAAATAAGTTTCGTGTAACTTCATCACCGAATGTGTTTTATAGTGTAACTGTCTTCTATATGGAGACTAAACAACCTCACGTTTGGTTTAGTGTGTTCTAATATTTGTGATTATGGTGTGCCTCACATTTTACTGCCACACACACACACAGTATATATATATAATATAATTACACATGCCATAAAAATAAAAGTATGTTTCGCAACTAAATTATTGAAAAGATCCTGAGAGCAAGTGTAAATATCAGCTGGGCACATTGTATTTATTTCTTTCATTTGCCTTTTGTCCTGTACTCTATTCATGTTAGTCATCAAATGTTAAATATTGCCCCTGTCGGCCTCTCCTCTCTCTCGTTTTATTTCGTAGCACACACACACACAGAATCAGAATATTGATGGAGTTAGCTCGAGAGTTTGTTCCTGCCAATATTTACACATCTCTATCCGTCAGTGTGTGAATGTCTGCGTGTGTGTGAGAGGCTAACGTCCATTAAATCCAATTAGCTCCGCTCTCATGCCATTTCAAACCAGTGTGCACTGGATAGTAATAAGTGTGTATGTGTGTGTGTGTGTGTGTGTGTGTGGGTGTGTACATTGGGTGTCAGCAGGACGTTCCTCGCTGTCATTTAAGAGGACTAATTGGTGTTTATGGAGGTAATCGTATTGTGTAGATGTTACAGCTCACACGCTTGGTACCAAAGCAACACTGAAGTCCTGAATGTTAGTGGTGGAGCTAAGCAGTAACTCAGCTCTGTTTTCCCGGTTAGTACCTTTCGTTTGGGCTGGTGTGTAAGCTGGTTCGGACCAAAAACCCAAACTGAGGCTGCTCGAAAAGGTGGGTCTGGGTTCGCTTCCAGGACTATTTGTTTGGGTTTGTTTGTGGGGTGAACCAACCGCAGGATTTTTTAATAGTAGATATGTGATTCTAGCATGATTTTAAAAGCTGAACTACCAATAGCGATCTCATAATTGATCATTATAAGGCCATGTATATCACCTATTTATGCAAATCTGCACAGGCATTATCCCTAATTAACAGGTCAAAAGCTGTTAAAAACTGCTCCGCTTGTATCCGACTCGGTCTTTCTCCAGTTCATTAAGTCCGTTAAAAAGTGTGAGAGTGATACCACAGTAATAAACACTCATTGCTGTACAAGACGCCTCATGCACCTGTCTGTGTTCTCCCAGACGTTCGCACACACATCTGGGAGCACGCAAAAGGGCTTTTGTACAGTCCTGTTAGTCATTACTCCCAACATATGGTCGATTTGCAGTTTAATGCTATTAATACTTATGATCAGTTATTTCTTTGTAAGCTCTTTGTGACACCAAAAGAACATCAGAAGCATTAGAGTCCTGCATGAACTTCTGTCACACACCAGAATTTGATTTCCCCTCGTGGGTCCGGGTGATGCAGGATGGAAATCGCCAAAACGGTCCAATGAACGAGTTACCTGTCAGTCTGTATGACTTCATGTTTACTCTTCTTGATTCGTTTATAAAAAAGTCAGTGTGAACAGGAACCGAACCAGAACTAAAATGCAACAATGTATCATTTTTCCAATGGTTCGAACAATAGGCTGTGTATAACAAGGGGATGACGTGACGTCACCCATTGATTTGTGGACTGACGTTATGAAGCCTCGAGTTCAGCAATTTGGCCGTCATCATCTTGACTTTTTGCAACCGGTGAACAGAAGTTACCATATTTGGATGGCGGAAGAGTGGCGTAGAGACGCCGTATACGGCTGTGGTAGCGGCAGCGACCTGTCAATCACAGTAAGCCCGCCCTAAAGCATACCCTGCTTTGATCTGACTCTAAATGGACCTTCATTTACTAATTTACTTCCACATCACATACTTCACTCGGCAGAACCGGAGGTTGCCTCCTGGTCTGGACCAACTGCAGGTGCAAGAGCACCCTCAGTTTCTTTATTGGTCCATTTGAATAAGTACGTTCAATGTGTCCAATGGTATACTGAGCCACAAACTACAACTCAAACCACTCATTATATATTGGGATGCAAATTTTGAGCAATTTCCTCAATTGAGTATTGGCCGGTGTTAATTAACAACCTCTTATCACTCCTGTAAAATTTGCCTAAAACGCCTATCCAAGGCGTACCCAAAGTAAACTGACAGCTCTTATTGAACCATTGGGAGTACATGTATGGTTTTAGTCTCTATTGAAAGGTAACACTCTGAAGTTTCTTCACAAACAGTCAGAATCACTGTAAGTGCTACTAGCATTGAGCTAATGAAGCTAAAACACACTGAAACAGAAGGTTTTTATTTCCGCCTGGATTTTTTTTTTGGCCAACAGATGCCTGCAGTTATCCATGGCTGGGTCTTATTAGCTGGAAAACACAATGGTACCATAGCATGAAGTCATAGTACCTGGTACAAGTTCAAATTTGATAACAATACGACAGAAAATGAATATTTTACACATGGTTTACTAAGAGCACGTCCGCGTAAAAGCGCATTTTGAGGCTCGTAGTAACCACATCAAAATGCATAGGCTACGATAAACTACGTGTCCAAAACTCAAACTATAGTTTGTTCATGTTGATGTAAGGTTAACTATAACATATTTAACCATTGTCAACTTTCACAGATTCTCAAAAATTTTCACTAACTACACTTTGGTCTTCAAGATCGGTCATAAGTACCTCACTGACGGTGCGAGATTTGAGTTCCAAAACGCTTTCCCTACATGCTTTGCGTGAATCTGCATAGCGTTCTCTTCATAATTTCATTGGCTATAACGAAGCTGAGTTTGAACAAGATCTGTTGCAATTGGCTCAAGCATTACCCAAAGAAGAGAGGCGGGCATTGTCTTTCAAAGCGGACTCTCGTTGGCTGTTCCAGAATGTGACCAGGCTATGGAAGCTCCTATTGGGTCAAATGAGGTGTCAATCTAACCGGCAGTATGCAGCCTCCATTTTGAGACACAGAGACCAGCAATGTTAACATGTTAACGGAGATATGACTAAAAATACATAGAAAATTATCAATATCTACTGGCTAATTTGAAATGATGAACAGCCCCCCGTGGGTGTTTATTACGTACTAATGTGTTTTGGACTAAATCTTTTACTGGATTGGATCGTGTGGACCCTTAGCCATCTAGCAAGACTGTTTTTGGTGGACTATCAACGATGAGGGAAACGCTATGAATCATAATCGGTGAGTGACAGCGATATTTTATCGGCTATTTTTGGAGTGGTTGTTTGACAGAGACGTTAACTGTATCTGCTGTTGTGATTGTATCTTGAAATGGTTTGCATAAATCGAATTACAAGAACCGTAGCTTTCTAATGAGATATCGCATCAGTACCTGTCTTGACAGAGCAGTTGTGTACATGACACAACTGGACACTGACCTGTTGCCACTCTGACGGCCGCGGGCCGTCAGAGTGGCAACAGGTTTTAATAATCAATAAATCACTAAAATATTACTCAATATAAAATGTTTCCAAAGTTTTCCAAAATAACTTATAATTCTTAATATGTAGGGTACTCTTGCTAGTTTCTACAGATTTCAAGACCAACCCTGCCTTTAAGAACATGTTAGTAGCTTTGGTTCAGGGCTGTTGTTTTTAACATACACCAGACCTTTGTGATGGCTTATTGAAAGAAGCAGCAACAGCCGCTTGACGTTGCACTGTGCGTCTATCAATGAGAAAACAACAAAGGACAGAGAAAGTGTGTGGTCTCCCTTTCTCTCTCTCTGCCAGCTCTCAGCCTGCAGTTTGTCCATCATTACTAATGCTCAGAATAGACCACACACACAAATGCACACACTTATTGAAACAACCTGCAGCATGTCTATCAGTATGTCCCAAGACTGAAACAATACAAAGGAAAGTGTGTGACGGAGTGAGGAAATATGTGTGTGGATATCCAACAGTAGCCTCGGTCTGACCTCACCACATCCCCAGTGGTCAACCAGGGGTCAGCAGACTGAGCACTCTCTTCCTCCCTCTCTTCCTCTCTTTTCATTCTCTTTCTCTCACTCTGTATCCCTTTTCCTTTCTCTGTCTCTCTTTTAATATCCTTTCTCTCACACACACACTGACCCAGTCAAGAGGTCAAAGTTCACCCAGACATCACTATGAGCTCGCTCTCACTCTCTCCGTCAACTGAACAAGCTTCTATTGTGGAATAACTCAAGTCAATTTTATTAACATAGCCTGATACCACAGATTTGCCTCTAATGGGTATGCCAGGTGTGTCTGCATTGACCGCTGCTGTAATGTTCCATTGAATGAATACCAACCACAGTTGCTCCCTGTCTAGACTGCAAGCGTATCGGATGTGTTTTATGCTCGTCTCATGCAACAGCCTAACTTACCTTTCATCACAAAAGAGGAATGCTCCCCCCTCGTCCTAAAATTGTCCTAAATCCATATTAGAGTATTTCCTTGTTTTATGAATGAAGCACAACACGAGTTGAATCTGTGGCTCTGGATGAGTTTGATCAGCAATGGTCATCGCTGCAAATCCCACCCTGTACTTTCAGAAAGTACTTTCCCCAAGGGCTTTTTTCGGGGTTAAAATCAGTGTGCGAAATATGGGTGGTCTCCATGGTCCGAGACCCCTTGATCGACACTTGAGACCCCCTGAAGGCCTCAATTGCAAAATAGTGGGGGCCCCCTAAAATCATCAAGACAATTATTTGTCACTGGCGATTGTCACAAAAAAATGTCTTTTGAATGCGTATTGATGCCCAGCAGTTTTCATTATTTATACTGCAAAACATGTATTCTCAAATATGAATAGTGAGTGCTTGAGACGATTTTCCCCCGTAAATGAAGCATTCAGTCAGATACGCAACAGGTTGGGCCAAAGCAAGCCCGTCTTCACTTCTGTTTTTTTGTTGACCTAAATTGACCCCCACTGGACAAATTTGATCCAGTGCCTTTCACGGTAACCTGGATGAATGCCATGATTAAAGTCAATGCCATGATGGACGGGACTATCTCAGCTTTTATTTTGCCTAATCTGTATTCAGACCGTGATCTGATCCTGCGGACGAAAATGGGAAAGTTCTTGCGGTTGTGAGACAGGCCTGTTGCTTTAATGTTGTATTGTTTCATTGGCCAAAGTGTTTCATTTGACTTCAATTTCAAAGAATACCTAATTTTTTGCCATGGATTTAAGCAGCAGTCTGTAGCATTAATCAACAGCACTGTCACCATGTATATATATATATATATATATATATATATATATATATATATATATTATGGTCTGCTCTTGCAACAGCATGAACCTTAAGGCTTCCTGTGACATGACTGAAAGATCATTTAATACCAATGGTAATCGTGGGTTTGTGCATGTACTGTACATCCAAAACCTTCCAGGTCTGTTATGCACCATTGACCTCACATGTCATGCCAACACACTCTTGATATTAAAAATCAGTAGCCATGCTTACATGCTGTTGATATTCAAAGCCCTTATTTTGCATTGCAGAGTCAATCAGTTCACCCGTAAATACAGCCCTATTCAAAGCAAGAGACAAATGTCCCAACACTCTCTGGGCAGCAGACCATCAACTAAATATAAACTGTATATGCAAAGTGTTGTTATTGTTGAGGTCCTCTGGCTCACACGCAGGAAAGAATATGCTGAAACTTGAGATGGAGGGTACTTTAATGACAGCATGCTGTGTTAGTTTAAGTGTCTTATTTACTCTACAGCTTTGGTTATCATAAACGTATCATCTTGCCGTCGGTATCGTTGGTGTGCCAACTGCAGCAAAGTCGGCCACACTCAGTAAATAATGGTTCACCATCACACCTTCTAGTTCTGTGATGACAGGGTTACACTGCTTTATTGGATAGATTGCAATGTGAAATTTGGTATAGAAATTCATGGTCCTCACCAGATAAATTCTAATGACCTTGATCAGCCTGTCCTTTCATCTAGCGCCACCATGAGGTTGACTCTCTGGATGGATTGCTGTAAAATCTGGGAGAGACCATTAATGTGTTTCCCTTCCAAGGCAGGTGGATTCTCGCAAGATCATGAGGCCTTCAGTCGTTAGTTAACGTTACTTAAACTCCATGGAGATTTTAGCCACTTGTGGCACTGTGAAGAAATTTATACAATTCGCAGTTGAGATTAAAGTCATGAAGAGAGCTGGGCAATCACAAAATCAGGGAGTGTACCAATAGTATTCTTTCATACACTGTATTACTCTTCCAATTTTGACAAATTCTCAGCAATTTAGCTGATTATCATAACAGCACACAGTCAGTCACATGGCTTTGACCCTCTGCAGCTGCTGCATTGGACCTGCTCAGCGGCCGCCACAAGAGACTTGCTAAGTGGAAAATGTGTGGAATGTGTGAAGATGTATGAATGTGAATGAACGTCCTGTTTGGTAAACCTCCTCTATGGACGGAGGTATAAAGAAAAAGAAAGACTGTGTTCCTTTTTCTTTACCATCCATACAGTTCACACCCCATGTCAGAGCATCATGTTCCCACAGTTTGTCATCCGGTATCTCGTGCAGACTGACTGAGCCTGTATTTTTTTTCTGAGTGCAGAGCCAGCAGCTGCACGAGAAGGCAAAGACAACTCGTCTTCATTCAAATGAATGTTTCTTCAGCAGTTCAAAGCTCGCTGGCTGTTTAGGCTGAAGAGTCAAATTAGCAGGCAGTGCGTTTGCATCTGCCACCTATTGGCCAGTTTGCATGGTGCTAAGCAAACAGACAGAGTGTGATGCACTGAGTGAGACTGTGGTGTGTTCTTTTTTTGGGGGGGGGGTAAAAACTCACTCGTGTATGGAGACAGGAATTTAGACACACATGCACAGAAGTAAACTAAATAGATGTACATTCATAGATACAAGGCATATTTTACATGTATACATGATTAAAATATGCACGTATGCTATTGTCATGGTCTTTATGGGCCTATAGCTGTGGTTACAATTTTTTGTGAATGGGACTTTTAAGATCTGATGCATCATATCGGACCTTGTGTTTGTCAACTCTTGACACTTTAATGCAACCTGCAACAGTGGGTAACACAATTAATGTCCTATGAATTCTTCACAATAAAGGTCCCTGGTGCTTTTTGCTGCTAAATTCCTCCCTGAAGTATTAATAGACTGGTTTTATAGAGGAATAGCCGCTGACAAAGCGCCGCTCATTTGGCTCAAACAGCAGGTCTCAGCTGTGCTCCAGCCCCAGGTTTGCTCCTCTCTTCCCTTTGCTCTCCGTGGGTGTCTTAGAAGTAGTAGCACTTCCAGTAGCAGCGCTCTACCAGCTCTGAACACGTGGCCAATCATTCATCACATCATAATTGATGGCGCATCATGCTGCTGCCAGTGTTTTCGCTCTGTTTGGGTCAACCACATTTTGCGTATTCTCAGGTCCCTTCAGATCAGATCTTTTTCGAGGTTTAGAAACATTTCCCTGGGTTTAGGTTATTTGGGTTTACTTGGAACCAGGACCAAATTACCACCTCTCCAATACACCGAAAACCTATTCTTCACATAATATACTGATTCCCCAAATTTCATCTCATCTGAAGGAGCCTGAGAACCAGTTCCCAACCACACAACACAGACTGGTTTATAGGGAGAAACAATCTCACTAGAGCCTACACAATTGTATGATGATAGTGAAAAAATGACTTCAATAATAAACAAATTGCTCTTTGATAGTAAGGGATGAGTATCAAGGTGGGTTTCAATTAAAAAGAAACAGTAGCCAAAATAACTTAAAGAGCCTACAGGAATAGCACTTACGTCTGCCCTGATGCGGGTAAGCTAGTGGAAAATTTTCTTTAATATTAATATTTAAGTCTCAGAAGGTCCCAAAAATCAGATAAACCGGCTCAATCTGCTAATGACCCGGGTGTGTAATTCCACACCTATTAAAGGAACAGTGTGTAGCATTTAGGGGATCTATTGGCAAAAATGGATCACAATATGATTACATATGTTTTCTTCAGTGTATAATCACCTAAAAATAATCTCATGCTGCAAGTTAAAGTTTGCATGTTGAAACTTTGGTGGAAGTGGTCCTGGATTACAAGTCACAATGCATTCCATCTCGGGTTCCCCTATATACTGGTATATACCTGAAGCTGTTTAAAATAAAATAAAAAAATCTTACCATTAATGGATTCATCAAATGATTCATATACTTAGCTATTTTTAATTAACAATTATTATTATTATGATTATTGTTATTAGTATTGTTGTTGTTGTTATTGTTTTTGATATTATTAGTATCAGTATTATTATACGTGTCTTATCAAAAACATTTTTATTACCATTTATTTAATCCATCCATTTTTTTAAATATATTTATTTCACCTCGTCCTCCTTCTCCTTGGACATACCTGCACATCCCTCTGGTCACATTTTTTAAGTTATGAATATAGACACACTAACACAACACACCTTCAAACATTCACACAAACACGTATAATTCTCCCACTAACAATGAAAACATTAAAAAAAATCATATTCAACTCATAAGTTCCCTTCCTTCATGATTGTTTTAATGTCTGTATATTTCCTGCATGGATGTATAAACTGGATACAGTGATGGAGGCGAGGCCCTGTTCATTCTTATGAAAGTTCCTTAATGGCGCTTGAAGCAAAAAACAACAAACCTCTGAGAATAAAATGACCCATATTTTCCACATTAATGGGGCCCATGGAGAATGCACACTAGTTTTTCCTTTAACTCCGCCCCCCAGCCCTCGGACCGCCCTTGTTCTTGTTTACATAAACGGAGGAAAGAAAATGTTCGCACTGGGAATTCGATTTACCTAAAAAAAGAAATTGACAAAACGAATGTATAGACGTCTCTCTCCTAATGTACGTCTATGGGGGAAAAGTCTTGTTGGGCCTCGGAAGTTGTAATTCCACATATTGGCTACTATGTCAAATTTGCTTCAAAGGACAGCACTCTTCCTGGGGGCATGATGTAGTGTTACACCTTTGTCTGTACCATGTGTCACCTATTTGTTCTAGGTCACACATTCAAAATAAAATTAAATAAAAAATACTTTTAGCGAACAATAATAATTTAACCAGCTTCAACTAACACAAACAAAATGTTTATCATCTTCAGGGCTGTCATTGGTCGCTCCCTTACCCACACAGACCAATGCTCTCTCAGCCTGAGAGCAACACATGTGAGCTCTAATTTAGTTTAGTTTATTTATATTTTTCTGAAAGGATTCCAGTTGTTATAACTGGTAAACTGCATCCAGTTACACGAAGAGAAAGAACAAAAACAGGTGAAAACACTGGAGAGAAACCGCAGATGCATCTGTGACCCGTCCACCTGACTGGATCCTGTCACCATGGAGACAGAGGGTAAACTTGACCTGCCGCTGAGACCCTGGCCTTCTCTCCTCTCTCTGTTATTTCTCTTCTCTTTCTTATCAGAAAAGGGGAGGAGAGGAGAGGTGAAACGTCACGGAGGGTTCTTGTGATCGGAATAATGTTTTCATGCTACGTGGAGGAAGAGGAGCAGGAGAAGCAGAAAAAAGAGGAGGAAGAGCAGGAGTAGGAGAAGATGAAGACGGAGGAGATGGTGGAGATGGAGGAGGAGTGAAGCAGAGTACACAGTCAGGTCAAACGTTGGGTTTTTGGGTGAAACTGAGTTCACATTACCATACAGCTCAGTGTGTGTGTGTGTGTGTGGGTATGTCTCGTCTCCACTGGGCCGGGTGACACCAAATTTGTAACCAAGCGACGCCAACAGATGGAGCTCCTATTGTGGCAACGCACACACACACACACACACACACACACACACACACACACTAAACTGAATGCAGAGCACTCATGAGAATAAAGTACACAAGCACTAAGACTGGCAACCTCCTGGGGTTCAAGTGTGTACACTCACACAAACAAACAAAATCTTGTACTTTTATTTTTGTGGGGACACTCGTTGACTCATTAACCTGGACCTCAAAACCGAGTCTGAACCCTCAAACAGGCCATCAACCAGCCAAAATGTCCTCACTTTCCATAAATGTCCTCACTGTGAAGGTCTTATAGTCATGGTCCTCACAAAGACAGCTGTACAGGTACGCAAACACGCACACACACACATACTCATACATCAAAGCCAATTGCGGCAAAGGTTGCAGGCATGCGCACATTCTTATGCGCACACAGATGTACGCAAACACGCACACGCACACATACTCATACATCAAAGCCAATTGCGGCAAAGGTTGCAGGCATGCGCACATTCTTATGCGCACACAGATGTACACGCACACACACCACTCAACATTTATGATTTGCTGGAAGAATCGCACACACAAACACACACACACACACAGATTGTTTCCCATCAGTTAACTACCTGATAACAGACTACTGTGTTTATGTGTGTGTCTGTGTGTGTGAACAGAAATTGAACCCTTGAACTGTGTTTAACCCTCTCTCTCTCTCTCTCTCTCTCTCTCTCTCTCTCTCTCTCTCTCTCTCTCGCTCTCTCTCTCTCTCTCTCTGTTCTGTCTATCCTTCTTCTGGCCTTTATTGTTGCTTTCCGCCTTCCGCTCTCTCTTCCTGTTTTTGACACCTTCATTTGTTTTCATCTCTTTCTCTCTCTCTCTCTCTCAGCGGGACATAAACTGGTTTCAGGTGCTTTGAGATCAGAGCTACATTAAGTGGGCACACTGCTGTGTGTGTGTGTGTGTGTGTGTGTGTGTGTGTGTGTGTGTGTGTGT
>NW_022280171.1:219711-222334 GCF_004355925.1 Anarrhichthys ocellatus
TGTGTGTGTGTGTGTGTGTGTGTGTGTGTGTGTGTGTGTGTGTGTGTGGTTACGTATTGACCTCTACTTTTGCAATAAGTTTAGACACACGCACACACACACACTTACAGATTTTGGTCACTTGGGAATAAACTGAATATTAAATGTTAAATTGGAATATTAAGCCTTTTGAATGGTAGAATAAAAAAGCATATGTGTTAAAGTTAATGATAATAATTATGATTCTCTTCTATCACAACACAGTGCAAGCATATTAAATCAATATGAAACATGTATGTAAAATGAAGGAAATTAGGCAAATGTATTCAAATACTAAATCTCCAACTTTGAAATAAAGTTAATAAAACAACAAAAATACAAATGAAAAGTGTAATTAATAGCATCACACTGATGGTAATTGCTAGTAATAACGTGTTGATGCAGACATGAAAAATACCTGCTTTGAAATGACAGAACAGAAATATAAACATTAGAAATAAATGCATTGTAAATTCACACATGTACATTTATAAAAGAAAATATATTTTATTGGTGAAACAACCCATTGATAATAATAAAATTAATAATAATATTGAAACAATACTTTTTACACTATACACACTATAATTGCAACATGAACAGACAAAACATGGAAGTCATGGAAGAAGTAATTTTACAATATCCAATAAAAAATGAATACAAAATTATAATTCTCACCAGCAGACCATTTTTATGTTAAGTTTATTACAGCAGCAGGTTCTAACAGCAATAGAACAAATACTAAATGAATGCATGAAAAATAAATAATAGTAATCAAAACAATAATAACAATAGTCGTTATGTAACATTTTATGGATATTATTTACACAAAAAATGCATATCAAGTGTAAAAACATGTCAGGAAGTATAATATAGCTGTATATTAATACGAATTAATCACACATTTAGATATTGAAGTCTTTATTATTCATTTTGAAGGACAAAAATGGAAATGTAATTATGATGCCATTATTTCTACAACAGCATGTTGACACCATAGCACTTAATTCATATTAATTATATTTGTCACCTATGATTTACAATAGTTTTAAAATGTATTTTCTTAGTATTGTTAGATAATTATTGTAATTAGTATTATTATCACTGCTACAGTGATAAAGTATTTAAAGTATTTGGTTTAGTATCACACAAGAATATTTTCTTTTTCTTTTGTTTTTATTTGATCCTGATCATTTTCCACATCCATTAAAAGGCTCTTTACTTATTAATACCCAGAGGTTTCATCTGTTGATGTAACACATGTTTTTATTGCATTCCTCTGTCATAGTCGGAAGCTCATGAGGTCACCATCTCATCCCACATTATTTTGCAAAGCACAACTTTGTTCCTCCAAATCTCAGCAATCTAATTTAATTTAATAAAAAAAAATTCACTTTGCGAATTAAACGTCCTGCAGTGCAGCAGCATCGTTTCAGCATTGTACCGATACACTGCATCACTTATAATACATACGATCAGTGTGTGTGTGTGTGTGTGTGAGAGTGTGTGTGTGTGTGTGTGTGTGTGTGTGTGTGTGTGTGTGTGTGTGAGTGTGTTTGTTCCTTTTGGGAAGTCAAGAGTGTTTCTTCCTTTTTGGTTCCAAACACACACACACACACACACACACACACACACACACACACACACAGTGAACACGCTGTGAACCCCTGAACTGAACTTGAACTGGTAACTGGGTCATCAAGAGGGCAACAGGGGTCTGTGTGTATGTGTGTGTCTGACACACGCACACACACATACACACAAACACACAATTTGTTGCCATCGTTACTAAAACATAGCTGTCCATGTGAGGAAGTGAAAACTGTATCCCACATTAATTCCATAAAAGGCAGAAGGCCATTGCTACCACTGATGACTAATCCTCTGTATCGTTCCTGAGAATATGTTGTTTTTTACACACGTTCACATTCTGGCATTATTCGGAACTCAATCATTTAAAATGAATGCACTGTTTTTTCAGTGTAGAGAAACATTTGAATTAGTAAAATAATTACTAGTGTAGATGCACAGTTAAAAGAATACATACAGTGCATAAAATAATGATGGACTCCAGACCTCAGTATTCCTTTAGATGGCAGGAATCATCTGGAACAAAGCTGAAAGCACGGCCGACTGACGGCGATGTGTGTTGCCTTCAGTTTGTCCGCTGCTTGATTTCCCCCTTCATCTACTCTCTTGATGTTGCTTGAATTTACTGATTTAATAAACCGGTTCCTCATCTCAACGTGGAGCGTGTTTCCATGGCATTCTTTTTAATTGTTTTCCTCTTAGAAGTTACAATTTGGTCAATTCTTTTACGTTGCTCTGTTCCTTTTCTCAACATCTTTCTTTATTGATTCTCTTCCTCCATTCGGTAAAGAAATGTAATAATTATTAAAACACGAATAAATTATGACATTTTTTCTAACTGTGTAACTGTAAAAGTTGTGTTCATTATATATCAATGAAGATATTCATAATCTATATTCATTGTTCTAGTCTTTTCTATTCCCCTCCATTTCCTAGATTTCCTCTTTTTCTGCTTTTCTAATATTTGACCCCTCTCTCTCTCTCTCTCTCTCTCTCTCTCTCTCTCTCTCTCTCT
>NW_022280171.1:222344-233061 GCF_004355925.1 Anarrhichthys ocellatus
CACACACACACACACACACAGAAACACATGTTCATTTTTCTCTGTGCTCTAAATAGGAAGTGATCAGTCATTGGCTGAGGTGAAGAGACAGTGAACTCCCTCCGAACTCTGACCTCCCCGTGACCTTTGAAAGAAGAGATGGGGAGAAGGGAGGAGAGGAAAAGGCAGAAGAGGAGGTGAAGGGACGGTAGGACAAAGAGAGCGAAGGACAAAAACAATGGGAAAAAGGAAATATGAAAAGAGGAGAGAGGAGAAAGGACAAGCAGACGATGAGACAAGGGAAGGAAGGAACGGATGACAGAAATGCAGGAGAAGGGGTGATGAGGAGAGAAGTGTGGTTTGGAGGAGGACAACACTGAAGAAAACAAAGTGCAATCCTTTAATCAGAGACCTTATTTAGAGGATGGAAAAAAAGGGAGAACAAAGACAATATTTAGGGACGGAGGAAGTGTCGATCATGCAGACCAGACACCAGGGGGCAGTGTTGGGACGAGCTAGGCTGTGCCCAGGGAGAAGACAGGGTGGGGGGGAGTGTGTGTGTGTGTGTGGGGGGGGGGGGGGTTGGAGGAGCATTGAATCCCCCTCCTTTTCTATAGAATGACGTAAATCTAAGATTACAGCAAAAAAAAATCACCGGGCGATCCCATTGGTCATCTCGTTTGGCGTTCACGCGGCGACGTGTTGTGGCGAGGGGAGGGGCAATGCGCGATGATGTCGTTGCGACACGCACACATCCATGCATGCAATGGCGACACCTAATCTTGTCTAACAGACGCCGCCCTGTTCACTAATAAACTCATAACCCATCTATGTAGCTATACAAGTACACTCAACCGTGGCAGCGCACACAGAAACACATTCATATAGATGCACAGGCTTTACCTGTGTGTGTGTGTGTGTGTGTGTGTGTGTGTGTGTGTGTGTGTGTGAGATAGAGGGAGACAGAATAGTGAGAATAACATTGAAGAAAAGTGATGGGTGGAGCCTATGAATGAGTGTCAGGTACTGTTTATATGACAATGTGTGTGTGTGTGTGTGTGTGTGTGTGTGTGTGTGTGTGGTTGGTACTGGTCTGCTCCCAGCCCAGTTCCCTACAGATCAACAAACAGGAAATACACATATGTGAGAGACAACTCTTCTTTTTACCTTGAATGCCACACCATCACCATGGCAACGACGTGAGCCATACTGATCACATTGTAAAAGGTCAGCAAAAGATTGCAACTCCGATCTTCTCACTGATTCACCTGGCAAACACACACACACACAAAATAAATACTTTTGTACATCTGTTTATCTTTTCTCCACACACACACACACACTGTTAGTGTAAGTCTGCTTGACACCTGGCTGGCTCTGTTCCCGCACCCTAGGCGAGGGTGTGGTCACATGACTGATCAGAATGTGATCAAAGGGCTGAGGGACACAAGGGCCAAATCCCAATGTCCCCCCTAAACCCTCAAACCCTGAACCCTCAAGGACTTACTGACGTCACCTGGTAAGTGGGTGAGTCTGAGGGCTTGAGATGGTGTGAATAGGAATGGGACAGCACTTTGCTGCAACATACTGTATCACGTTACCATGAAAACGACAATAAATATGATGTATAATTGTGTGTATTTATTTTATATTTTGTACTCCCTGATTTGAACATCTTCAGGCTCTTTCCTCACTAGATGAGAGGTAACTTCATATAATCTATTTACTCGTTTTGTCAAAACAGCTTCAATGACAAAATCAAATATTTGATGAATAAATAAATAACTATCTTCTGATTTCATGTTTATTTTTTGTCCCATCTTTAACCCTCAATGTTTCTGAGTAAATGTAATAAGACAGGCTGAACACACTGATCCGTCCTCTTTGTTTACCTTTTTTCTTACGTCTCCATGCGTCCACTGGTTACCCCATGTTTAACGTCACATTGCAATGATTTGTGGGTAATTCCCTTAGGCTAAGTCAGCATACCATGCTGACTTACGGAAAGGGTTCACAAAGGGCTCAAAATGTCTGCCAGAGAGCCTCAAACACTCGATGATGTGACAGTGGGACAGCCCTAAACCCTCACGGACTTTGCGGGAGCACGCCTCAAAGTCCGTGAGTCCGTAAGGGGGGACATTGGGATTTGGCCAAGCAGATACCGCTGCTCATGGAAGACTCTCCCCACCTTCAACCTGGGATGATAATCAAACCTCCCGATTGGACTGCAGGTCAGAGTGGGCGTGGCCTGACCACAACACGGAGAAGCTTTTGATGAAGGGTTTTCATCTCACTGTGATGTCATCATGAGGCCACAGTGGGGGTCACGACAGGGTCACAGTGAAGTCACTGCAAGGTCTCCGTGAAGTCAGAGAGTCACAGTGAGGTCACAGTCGCCGGCTCCGATCATTCCAGCAGTTATTTTGGAGAAAAAAGAAATGGTTTCAAATACTGAGTGGTTATTATAGTTCCAACCAAGTGGAGAGAGTGAGGAAGAGGTGGAATCATCGTGAGGAGTTTGTCTTTAGTTCAAGTTATTAATTTATCCTCATTCTAAAGTACAGGGTTGCACAACGAAATGCAAGTTGTAATTCATTTTGCCACACAAAAAACACACAAACAAAGCTATTTTTTTACAATGAGCTACAGAAGATAAATTGAGCGGTCTCACAGCCTGAGGTGAGAAGCTTCACTGTTGTCTAGATGGCAGCAGGGTGAACAGGCTGTTGCTGAGGTGGGTACTGTCCTTTAATATCCTTGCGCAGGCACCTCACCTCACCAATATTGCTGATAATCAGTGTATAGGTACCAATGATGTTCTGGGTCGTTTTAATCACTCGCTGCAGAGCCTTCATGCCCAGTGCAATATTGATTTGTAATACCCTACGGCTTCCCCCTCTCACCATAGCTCTTTATGCCCACAGGAAACCCATAAAGCTCATTGAGCTATCAATATGCATATGGTCAGTATTTTCAGAAGACAGTCGGAGATGTAGGAGTTTGATATCTGGAAAAAAATAAAGAATTCTGAGTGGGGGAAGAATTGCTTCTTCAAGTCAAAGTGAAGTGAATTTTGTAAAAAAACATTGAATATAATCTTTTCTAACTCGTCAGACACGTGAAGCACGTCAAAAACACATTAGAAAGCACTTCATATATGCTGGCTGTAAGGGTTGCACTACTGAGGGTCTGTCAGTTTCTAGCATTGCAGTCACACATACAATAAATACGTACACCAAAATTGCATGAAAAGCATTAAAAATCATTCTGAGGGATTGACAAATGTTTACCGCTGATGTTATGTTGTTGTCTGAAACATGTCTGGAAATCAAACTGGAGCTGCTGGGAATAACAGGATCAAAGCAACCACACATCACTTATTGTAAATTGCTTGTAAAAGAGCTTCAGGAGTTAATTTCGCTGTTATTCTATATCCAATAAAAATACTTTTTCTATTCTATATCCTATTTCTGGTGAAGCCCATTGGTTCTTAAGATTGTTCTTTCTTTAAACACGACTCATAGATATAGTTATACAGTTTCATTTTTAATAAAGGCTCAGTCATTTCCTAAAACAGTTTTATGAATTGTTAATCAAACAGGAGGACATACTGCAGATATTGGGGACTATTTTCAGCAGCGGATTAATCCACATTTGGTGCTCTAGAGAGTATTTTTGGCAGCAGGATGGAGACTGAGTGAAATGAATTACAGGGTGTGTGTTCACGGTTATGAAGGAACATGTCACTCACTGCAATAGTGTGGCTGACTGATGTGTTTTTAATTGTTTTTGGGCAACAATGGAGCTCATATGACACACAGAGGAAGAAGCTATATCAGGCTTTGATACGCACTCCTAACGCGTGTTAGTATACCATGACTTAAAGGGACACTGTGCAGCATTTAGGGCAATCTAATAGCTGAAATGGAATGCAATATTCATACGTCTGTTTTTCAATGAATAATCAACAAATAATATACATTTTTGGGTTATCGTTACCTCAGAATGAGACATTTATAACTAGATAAAGAGAGGATCGTCTTAATGGAGACAACCTCTATGTTTCTACAGTTGCCCAGAACGGACAAATCAAACACTGGCACTAGATAGGGCCATTAGTGGTATTACTTTTCGCGTCAGTCACCGTAGTTCTACTAGACGCTTAGCACCCGGGAGGAGTTTCAGGTTGTTGGATTCAGCAACCTCACAGCTAGATGCCACCAAATCCTACACGCTGGCCTTTTAACCGTTTCAACCACTGTAGCTCCTAAATTATACAATGAACCAAATGATAATGGTTCCTGCTGATTTACGCAGAACTCGCTGCCGTCGGTACGCTGGCGTTTTCTTCCTCTCTACTAACAGGTATTCTGAGATTCAGACTGGGAGCTCATCTCATCAGATTTTATCACAACATGTAACGCAGAATGTCGTCACACAACATCAGCATTATCTTAGTGAATCAGTAAAAGGTCAGGGGTTAAAGGTCGCAGCAAGTAACCCAGTGATGAAGATTGAACATAGATAATCAAAAGAAGAAACAGAACAAGTAGAAGTAACATTTCCGTGCACATCCCATATTGAGTTCTATTCTATTTTATGTGGACCAACAGCTGGTGGAGGCTAAAAGGCTGATTAGCTATGTTTCTCCTCCTCATTCCCTGGGGAGGATTAGGAGGTGAAGGAGGGGGCTCGGAGGGGTGGTTCGGGGGTATCATGGAGCGATCATGGCGAGGTCAATGACGGGTTATGGCAGGGTCGCGGAGAGTTCGTTGTGAGGTTTCAGCCAATCGTATATCAGGAGGAACCCTGAAGAGAAGAGGCTGGTGCTTCAGATTAAGATGCTGCAAAACACACATACCGTGTGCTACTGTACACACACACACACAGAAACACACACACACACACACGCACACACACACAGAAACACACAAATGTATTTTAATTCAATGTTTTGAAACATGTTTTACGTTTCTCCATTAAAAACCTGTGGAGCTAACACTAGTAGAGTACGTCAGCAAAGCAATAAACTAGCGTTAGCACTTCTATGCTATGCTAGCTACAGAATATACTGAATACACATGCTGCTTTAACAGTGAATAAAGACATCCTTTACAGGAACAGTGTTGTTCCTTAATGTCATTGTCTTCTATTGATATCCAGGTGATGTGGTGGTTCACTTTTATACTGTGAGCTGTAGCTTTGGCTTCTATCTTTAACCTGTTTTCTCTGCCGAATCAGTTTGACATCCTGGATATCGAGGGCCAAAGCGCAAAACCTCCTATCTGCAAAATGATCCAGGCATTTTTCAGATAGGAGGTTTTGCTCTTCGGCCATCGATATGTCCTTCACACATATTGGTGACACGTCTGTCTGCTTCTCTCTGAAAACACTTCTTTGTTTTTTTTCCAAAAATGTGATGATCTTCATTCAGGGAGTGCAGTTAGTGACACTGTGGGCTCCATGCTAGCTCTGACAGCTTGAAGTGGCAAACAACAATGGGGAGTGTGGCATGCGTTGGCACAAGTAGTATGATGTTAAGGATGCGTCCGTTGGATGACCGCATCCTTAACATCATACTACTTGTGCCAACGTTCAGTGCCGAGTGCAGAACGTACGAATCAAGCTGATGATATGCCTCTGCTCTGCATGTATATATTCTTTCTATCAAAGCAATATGATTCAGCAGACATCTCGTACAGTCTGAATCAGATTACGACTAAGACTTTATTAGACACATATTGCACAGTATGAAGTACAATAAACTTTCAAGTTGGGGATTTTTGTCTAAACATGCCTATTACCAAGTCTAACCTTAAAAATACCATAGTTTGGCAAAAAATGTCTTACTCTACTGTCCTAGCATACACAGGTGCGCAGGTTTAAACAAATGCTGGCATTAAATGGTAACAAAGCATCAGTCCCACTGGAGTCTGAGCTGGGGGCGTTTCTGGTTAATCTCCATGATTTCGCCGGAACTCAACCAGTTGGCACTGATGGCAAGCATTAATAATATACATAGAAATAGCCAATCTTCTTGCTGATGGTCTCGTTTATTCATGTAGTCCATATAGAGGCATCAGTATTACATTGCGACTGTTTCATAACCAGGTAAAAGTTCCTCACAGTAACTTTAAAACCTCTTAAACTCGGGCCCTATTTGTAGGCCTCTGCTCGAAAATAGCATACCCATACTAAAGTGACCATAGTTCTGTAACTACAAGGTCTATTTTAATAATTTTTGATGCTATAATCAGATCACAACACTTGTGAGATTGTTCAGATGGGTAATACTGTGTATATGTTGCTGTAGTAAATGAAGACATTACACAGCTCAAATTGAAAATAATCAGGTTCGCCTGAAAAAAAAGCACTTTTATTGATATAATGTTTTTGAAATAATGCAGATATCTCCCTAAAAACTCTTCCAAATCATAGCACAACCGATCAGTAGTTGCTGAATAAAGGTTGGCTGGGATAAAGTGAAGAATAAGAGGCTTTAGTAGAGAGAGGTCAAGTGAGGTCATCATTTTCGAACCAGCTGTTGCAGCTCTTACATTGTACTTTTATATACTATATAACTATATATTTCACTTTTTTATCACTCACATTATTCAATACATCCAAATACAGCTGTTAGGAATCATTTTGAGATTCCTAACATCATCAGAGCCTGTTTCTCTGTTATAGGATTTTCTCAGTTCATGTGTGTGTATGGGGCTGTAGCTCAGCCTATCATCGGTCGATTTCAGTCAATAAACCCTCCTTCGACGCGTCAGAGTCTCAGGAAGGCGTGTGTCGAATTTGGTGTTGATTGACAGAAGTTTCAGCCAGTGAAGTTGCAAGAAGTGCCGCGTCTCCCCGAGTGTAAATTTCCGCTCGCCGGAAGTCTGACCGCTCGCCCAAGCTGGATTGACCGCTCTTATTCTGGAAACAGCTCGGAAGTAAACAGGATGCAGTTGGCAACAATGATTCCAGCTTTGAAACGGATAATCTGCGACGTTATTGTACTCGTTTTTCATGAAAACGGACCAAAAACCCACAATTGTTTTCGGCGGAGGGCAGTACGATGGTACCTTTGACCACTCACAGCTTTGTACTGCTTCCACGGAGAGAAAAACCGAAGGTATTTATGCGTTCGGCCACGAGTGCTAATGCTATAAAATGCATTGCAACGCTTGGTAGCCGCTAGCATCAGGGTGCAAATATTGATTTGCCGTACACATAACGGCGATTTCTGGCCAGGATTTCATGCTTTTATGCCACGTTTTCTAGATGCTTATATTAGTAGTCTATAGTTGTGTTTGGAGTGTGTAAAAAGTGACTTATATGATAGTGTTGCCCATACGTTGCTGTTTAATCCGGAAAAAAAACTGTACCAATCCACAATATTACCGAAGAATAAGGCTATTTTCCGAACATGATTTTCAGGGTTCCTGAGCCCAAGAGCCCCCAAATTTGGGGGCGTCGTGCTTAAGACATCCACATATCTTCTTAAGGATAAACATTCAGATTTTGATTGTATCGCACAAATTTACAGTAAATAATCTTAATTTTTCTACTTTATACCTCTTCAAATAAAACTTCCCCAACGGGCCCTGCTTCCAAATTATAGCTATAGCATTTAGTTATAACTCACATAAATGTGATACACCAGCAAAAGTAACTCAAGTTGTAATGTTCTCCATGACACCTGCTGGACTCGACAACACGCACTGAATCTTTCTTATTTTGCTCAAATATTGGAAATTTACTTTAAATTTGTTTTATTTTGTACACAACATTACAATGTATAAAAACCAGAGAGCCAGACGGAAAGAGAGCGAGAGAGAGTGAGCGGAGGGGAAGGGGAGCAGGTGACAGGCCAGGCATGAGACAAAGGAGTGGGGAAGTGAAGGAGAGCAGGAGCAGTAGGTAAACTCATGGTCCCATTCACCTGTCAATCACACACACACACACACACACACACTCTCCTTCATGGTTAAGTTAACAGCACCACACCCAATTCCAAAGCTGTGAATCATAAACACATGAACACCACCACCTCAGGATAACCAGACTGCTTTCAGCAAAGCATGATGATAGCTCTCAGACTATATGACAAGTAGTGGAAAACTCTGGCAATCAAATCCAGTCCTAGAATCAACCTGCCACAACCTGGCAGGTGACACAGCATACATATCCCTCAGCTGTTCCATCCCAGCTTCATCTCCGGATTCCTGATTGGCTGCATGGAAGAAAAGGTGACCAATCCGGTGGGAGCTTCTGGGAAAAAGGCTGTGATGTGCTGCACGTAAGTTCCTCTGGTTGAACTGAGGGGGGCAGTACAGTGTGACAGACTGTTTGTCTGCCTGTCTGTGTGAATGTGTGTGTGAATGTGTGTGTGAATGTGTGTGTGTGTGTGTGTGTGTGTGTGTGTGTGTGTAAAAGCATAACTCTTTCCATTGCCACGGGTGGGATTTTTGGGGGAATCCATCTATCTCATTTTTCTGTCTCAAGTCGGAGAGAGAGCCGATCAAGATACAATTTATGTTCAGACGCACACACAGACACACACACACACACTGTCAGCTGGCCACTAGGGGCAGTGTGGTCCAGCGTTGTGACTGATCTCAGTAAGGATGAGGAGCCCTCAGGCAGCTGTAAGATGATACATGGAACAGGAAAGAGTCATATTTCTGCTATAGTAAAGTATTATCATGTCAGCGTCTTGTATCTGGTGAAATATTGTATAGTTTCCAGCCTCTAGGTCTGAACCTCTAATCAAATGTTACAACTTTAAAGGAGAAAATCAGGTAGTTGATTCATAAGTAGTCTGCAGGGGGTGGGGGGCATTGGTGTGTACTTTATAATTTATATTTCACATTAATGCAACTATAGACATTAGTCCTTGTACATCCACCTCATTCATGTGGACAGTACTGGACAGTTACACAGAAGCAGTGTAGTTGAGATGTGTTCTGCTTTGTAGCAGCTGTGTCTCCATCATCAATAGAGAATTTACTGTTTGCTCATTACAGTAAAAAAGATACATATTTATTTATTTGTATTCTGTTTCATTGTTTTTTTAAACATTAACTTTATACATAGATACAAAAACAAGGTTTCACAGACATTGACAACATAGAATACATGAAAGACTTAACTTAAAGGCAGCTAGTAGGTAAGTGGTCATTGTTTAAAGTAATAAACCTGGGAACACCTTGGTGGACATGTTGCAGCCTGGTCTCAAGGGCGTTGAATACGGACGCTTGGGCCGTTGCCCTCAACGTCTTGATACTGATGCAAAAGGCAGCATTCGTATGAGACGTACAGTTTCCCAATGTTAACCCCACACGCAAATTTTAGTAGGGATGAGATCACGTGTGTGATTACACCGCAAGCCACTCAACTGAATGCAACATTGACGAAATCAGCTAAATATTCAGCCACAACATTGAACGTCTTTGAGATAAGACGAAGCCTCTACCCTTTCTGTACTCCAACAGCACAATATCTCAGCGGATTGAGTGAAAAACGTTCCATAATGATTTCAGATCTGAGCCTGTCAGCGGCAAAAACAAGCGCTTTTAGTGGACGTACATTGATGGTGAGGAGGTACGCTGGCCGGTAACATTGCAGCCCATTGAGCAGAGTTCTTTGTTGTCAGCGTATCCTCATACAACGGTTCGTACAGTGGTGGGCCGTCAGGGCGTGCAAGGCCTTCTCTGCTGGCCTAAACAGAATCACATAATTATAGCTATTTTATAATTAAATCATTTTTCACAAATACACTACATGTATTATAATGTTTTTCCTCATTAGCGTTTTTTCTCATTGCACAGCTCCTGTCTTCTACTGTCTACTATTGGTCATGCTTTGTTGTCATATAAATATATGTGACTGGTTCTTGTGAGTTTGTTCTTGTCATTGTGTGAATGCGTTGATTTTGACTAAATTATATGCATTATTGGTTAATGACGAAGCATCCCGTCATAGGTGGGGTTAGGGTTGGACATTTGATTCTCTGTTTGGGCTTTTGTTTTCTTTAACAAAGGAAGAATGATGGTCTGGAGAAATGGGGATTGTGTGGTGTTTGCTTTAGCCTGTTTGAAGGGAACAGCTCAACGCTGCGGGGAGAGTGTAGCATGTGAGATGCTGTTGTTTTCCTGCTAAGCTATAAAATGCACGGCCCGCCACTGGGTTCGTATGATACCCTACGAAAAAGTGCTCCTCACTCTGCATGCCCATTCTACGAAAGCCTGCAACAAAGTCAATATCTGCTCTTTACATGCATACGGTCTTTTCATAAGATACTCAGTTATTGTTCAGGGACAAAACTATGGTTAGGTTCAGGAACAGATCGTGCAATACTTAGTTAGGTTCAGGCAACAAAACTAGTTGGTTAGGTCTGAAGTGTTGTTGTTGAACTCCAATATGTCCACCAAACCAGCTTAACATCAGTTTAAAGCTCTCCACAAGGTTGGCAATGGATGCCAAGAGGATGTCTTCACATGGACCGCAGGTCAGAGTGCGTGAGCGTGTGATATCGTTATAACACCCAGGCTGCAATACAGTCACAGGAGAGTCTTCTCTCTCTCATTGGCTGTCCTCAGTGTTTGTCCGTTCATGGTTACAGCGTTGCTGAGGAAGCAACATTTTACACCTGGTCGCTAACGCTCTGACATTGAAAGCCAATGCTGCCAGTGAAAACACACACACACACACACACACACACACACACACACACACACACACA
>NW_022280171.1:253061-262229 GCF_004355925.1 Anarrhichthys ocellatus
TAATGCAGAGGTCTAATGCAGCGGTCTAATGCAGCGGTCTAATGCAGTGGTCTAATGTAAATGGCCTTTCTCTATAATACACCTCTAGGCAATCATATTTACTTAAACGGAGAAATGGGGGCATAGCAGTATGCTTATTGTAGAACAATTCTTACATGGTGGTAAGAACCATATGGGCCAGTGTGCACGTGTTCAAAAGTTATATTGCGCGCATGAAGTCGGAACATTTCCATGCACATATTAGTGAATGATTCCTTGCTGAACTGCACTGGAGGGATACTTCCTGGTTGTCGTATGTGGACCTGTAAAACTATATAACATTATACGGAAGATATTCCTTTTCTCTTATGATATTTCATGTCGAAGCCTTTTTTATGTTCAGAGCTAATGTCATCAACAAAGACTCCTTAAACAGTATTCATCTCTTTTCCCCTTTTAGATTTACACTACACTTGATTGACTTTTTAATATTTGATATGTTAATTATGTGCAACAGGTGGTACTCACCATTTGTTTACATATTGTTATTCACACATTTCAATGAATTTAGAGGATGTATCTTACACTGACAGGTTGTCATTTGATAAACTTTACTACGGTCTCAGTGTTAACAGCTGAATTCAATCCTGTCATGATGTTAGCTCTGTGGAGTCATTTGTATAAAACGCTCTGCTGTCAGGTGCATAACACACATAACTGACGGGCAGAAATAAAGATTTGTGGCACTGCTCCCACACACACACACACACACAGTCGTGTTGTCATCACTTTAGTTGATATCACATTCCTTTCCTCAAGACTCACTCTTAACCGAAGCTAAATGAAATGATTCACGTCATGGGGACTTTCAATATGTCCCCAAAAGAAAGGCGAGTCCCCACAATGTGACTGTGTAAATAAATGTATGTCCCCACACCGTATACACACAAACACACACCCACACCTGGATATGTGCTGGGTCAGATGTTGAAGAGAGAAATGTCAAGAATCTCTTGGCCCAACCTCACTGTGACCCCAGCAAAGGTCAACAGAGGTCATCGAAACCGGATTCTAAGGAGTTAGGTTATCTCTGTACACACACACACACACATGCACAGATGGAGGGTGGTGGTGATGCTGTCAGGACAGGGTGTCAGGTCAACTGCTGAGAGAGGACACACGGGCTGAGAGAAGCCTGCGTCACATGTTCAGAACCGTTGTAGAATAAACATTCCCATTTTAAAATGTTGTCTTCTATTCTAAATGGTTTGAATGCCAGAGATGGCCCTTTTGGTGGCTATGTTGTTGAATTCTACCAAAGGGGTCTTCTATTTTTGCTTTTTAAGATCAATAAAAATACTTTTGAAATGTGTAACCGATGGCTGTATGTAAAGGAGAAAATGAAAGGACAACAGGAAAGTCGAATGAACAGCAAAAAGAAAAATAGCTGAAAAAAAAAAGAATGATGGGGCGGATGTTTGATCACCTTTAACCCTCTGTCCTCGCTCTCTTTCTGTCTCCGTCTTCCAGGTCAAGTTGATGTCATTTTTTACAGCTTCCGTTTATGTCTCAGCTGTCCATTTTGTACGTCCCAACATTAATTTTTCTGAGTATTGTCTCTTCAGTCATAACTGTTGAGCTTTCTTTGACCTGAAGCCCTCATGGCAAAACAAGCTGTTTCAACTCCCATACAAATCAGACAGACTGTTATAAAGTGTCATCTGAGGCCCCTGGGTTCAACTTTATTACACAGTTCTATAAGTTACAGGCAGTGTTCGGGAGGATATTCACTAATCAAACTTTAAAGCTGTTACAATTTTACATTTGTTTATTTCAATGTGCAGTTTGAACATGTTACAAATTTTCTGAAATGTTTTTTAAATATGCAAATGACGCAATATCTTATCAAATATGTGCACTTATTCATACATTTCCTGAACATAAATCTGAACATGGGATGGAGCCAGGTTGAAAAGTTTTGTTTCATTTTGTTGACATATTGGTGTCAAAGGTTTTGACAGAGGAATTTTTGGATATCTTTTTCTATCACTTCATTAATCAGAAAATACTTCCAACAGTCCATCCATTTTCTCCATGGGTTTATCAATACAATGTTGTATAAATCAGGCTCTAAAACTGGAGAGTTTCTGATCTATGTAAGTGCTATTTAATTGTAGATTTGACCATTAAAACTAACTGAACTAAAGAACTAAACTAACTAAACTAACTAACTAAACTAAAGAAGAACTTGTTGCAAAACTCTGCAAAGAATACCAGTGCGATATTCTCTGCCTACAGGAAACTCACCGCGGACCAGAAAATCATCGCCCCTGTGTGGAAGGTATGACCACCCTCATAGAAAGACCACATAAGAAATATGGCAGCATCATGCTAGCAAAAAATGGGACAATTGCCGAATCAACATCAAAGAGCGATGACAACAACATTGAAGTCCTAACCACTGAGCTCAGAGGAGTTACCATCACCTCAGTCTACAAACCGCCCCCCATACCTATGAAGATGACTGAAATACCACCATCCGGAAAACCGAAGATTGTGATAGGAGATTTCAACAGCCACAGCACGCAATGGGGATACGCCAACAACAATGCAGATGGAGATGCAGTAGAAATGTGGGCTGAAAACTGCCAGCTTAATCTGATCCACGACGCAAAACAACCAAAGTCCTTCAACAGCGGACGATGGAGAGCAGGTTACAACCCTGATATCGCGTTTGTCAGCCACAAGATCGCCGGATTAAGCAAAAAGCTGGTCTTGGAGCCACTGCCAAGGACCCAACACCGTCCCATCGGCATCACAGTCAACGCTGCAATAACCCCAGCCACAGTTCCATTCCGAAGAAGATTCAACTTTGAAAAAGCGAACTGGCCTGGCTTTCAAGAACATCTTGAAAGGAAGATTGCCCATCTCCAGGCACACCGCAGGAACTATGACGAACTCACTAAGCTTGTGCATGAAGCAGCCCGCAAGAACATCCCAAGAGGATGCCGCACTCAATACATCTCGGGCCTTGACGCTACAAGTACCGAACTGTACGAGCGATACCAACAGCTCTATGAATCTGACCCCTTTGCTGAAACTACCACCGAAGTAGGTGAGAGACTCATGACCTCCATTTCAGAACGCCGCCAGCTGAAGTGGAAAAACCTGCTGGAGACAACTGATATGGCAAAGAATAGCAAAAAGGCATGGCGCCTCATCTGAAAAATCAGCAATGATCCATCAACCGCAACTCGGCAACAATATACGACCACTGCCAACCAAGTTCTGCACCAGCTGCTGCTCAATGGGAAACCCACCACTAAACAGCCAAGACCAAAGGTAGATCGAGTAAAGCACTCCCAAACCATGGGACTGACCAAGCCGTTCTCCCCTGAAGAGCTCAATATCAGCATCAACACCCTTAAAACCGGCAAAGCCATCGGACTGGATAACATTTTCACTGAAGAGATCAAGCATTTTGGACCTCTGATGAGGAAATGGATCCTCGAGCTGATGAATAAGTGCATGCTGACAAAAAACATCCCAAAAATCTGGAGGAAAACCAGGATTATTGCCCTTCTCAAACCAGGCAAAGACCCAGCACATGCAAAGAGCTTCCGCCCAATCTCTCTGCTATGCCACCTCTACAAGCTGTTTGAGCGCTTGATCCTCAACAGGCTTGCCCCTGTTGCTGAACCAGCCATCATACCTCAACAAGCTGGATTCCGACCTGGCAAATCTACAACAAGCCAACTTCTGAACCTCACTCAACACATCGAGGACGGATTCCAGAAAGGACTGGTAATAGGAGCCGTCTTTGTCGATTTGTCTGCCGCATATGACACTGTGAACCACCGCCTCCTCCTAAAAAAGATCTTGGAGTTGACAAAAGACCTGGCACTCACAGACCTCATTGGAGCCCTTCTGAAAGACAGGCGCTTCTTTGTTGTCCTGAATAACAAGCAGAGTCGCTGGCGACAACAACGGAATGGCCTACCTCAAGCTAGTGTGCTGGCCCCACTACTGTATAACATCTACACCAACGACCAGCCAATGGACCAGAACACTGAGAGTTTCATCTATGCAGACGATCTCTGTGTAACATCTCAAGAGAACTCGTTCGAAGCAGTAGAATTAAACCTCACCACAACTCTAGAGGAGCTACTCCTCTATTAAGAGTGCAACCACCTACATGTCAACCCTGCAAAGACCCAAGTCTGCTCCTTCCATCTCAGGAACCGTGAAGCCAACTGACCACTTAACATCAAATGGTCTGGAACACCACTTGAGCACTGTACCCACCCAGTCTACCTTGGACTAACCCTGGATCATACTCTCTCCTTTAAGGAGCACATCAACAACACAAAATCCAAAGTCGGTTCCCAAAACAACATCCTACGGAAACTGACCAACTCCAAATGGGGAGCCACAGCACACACATTAAGATCTACTGCTCTGGCCCTGTGCTATTCCTCTGCGGAATATGCATGTCCAGTTTGGGAGAGGTCAACCCATGCCAAGAAACTTGACCCAGCACTGAACAACACCTGCCGCCTGATCACTGGCTGCTTGAAACCCACCAACACAAGCAACCTTCACCTCCTCGCTGGCATTGCCCCTGCTGATACTAGACGGGAAGTTGCCAGCCGAGTCGAGAAAACAAAATCTACTAGTGATGAACGCCATCTCTTCCATGGATGTCACCCTCCGGCCCAACGGCTAAAATCAAGAAGAAGCTTTCTCAGCCATGTCCAGCCCCTAATAAAGTCTCGGGAAGAAACCAGACTCCAACTCTGGAGGGAAAAGCTTGAGAATGACCGTCCTCCAACTGTCATGGGAATACCCCCACTGAAAACCTTCCCCCTGGCCCAGAAGCACCATGGGCTCAATGGAAAACACTAAACCGCCTCAGAACAAGAACGGGACAATCAAAAGCTGCTCTGGTCAGATGGGGCTACAAGGCTGGCCCAACCACATGTGAATGTGGAGAAGCAGACCACACTATGGAGCACTGCCTTGTCTGTTAAGGTAACTCAACCCTGAGACTCAAAAGACTTTGCAGTATTCAAATGCAAAGGACTGTGTAAAGAAATGAGAAACTGTCATATACTGTAACCATCACGCTTCAGTGAAACGAAAAGAAGACCATTAAAGATATCTATTTTTTACATTTTGTTTTTTGTTCTACAAGTTTTCTGAAATATTCTAAAATGCAAATCTAGTCCTTATCTAATGGTACCCTTTGGAGAATATGAGTATGAACAGGAGGAATGATTACAATAGGCAAAGGTCTGTTTCAGTGGTCATACGCTTGGGAATGTTAAGACTGTTTTAGGACTGTTCCTAAGATAAAATGCAAACCGTTCTTGAGCCCTTTTAATCCAGTCAGTTACTGGTCTCTACTGATAGAAAACATATTACTATCAAAACAATTGAATTAGTCTTAGTGATCTAATTCACACACACAGAAACATGGTCAAATAAATCTTCTCATTCTTGAAATTTTCAGGGCCATAACATGCCTGCAGCCTGGTCAGTTTGGTCAGCTGGAGGATGTGTATGCAGTTGTGGCCAAAGCCACGAGATTGTATACATCCTCCCTCACTTTGGCGATCGAGCAATCTACTCTACCATTTGGAGACTCCAAAGGACACAAATATCATATATTTTGGCAAAAACCAACACATTTGCATCGCCAACAATTGTACATTTCTTCAGGAAATGTGTTAAAAAGGTGAGAAATTCAGATGAGAAGATTAGTTATTATTGGCATTCCTCCACCATGTTGAACTTGTAATGTTATCCAGCCCGCTGTGGAAAGTTGTTGCTTGTATTGAAAGTGTTGCTTTTACCTTGTGTGCAGCTAGATTCTTGCAACTTCACACAAGAATTGCGAGATCAGGAGATATCACTAAAATCCATCTCTTTGTCAGGCTTCGAGTGATGCATTTGTGTTCTCACCACAATGGTTCTCACCACTCAGCATCCTGTGAAAAGATCTGTGTAAGATTTGCAACTGTGATCCGTTTCATTCTGAAAAGTCAGCTTTTTAAAAACCAACATGGCACAGTTCATCATTTTGTTTCAAAATAAAAATCCTCATCTTCTCTCTGATTTCGACATTAGATGATTTGCTACCACTACACTTCATCGTGATGTTTTTTATCTGAAGTCTCATATGTCACTGGATTTAAATGAAGGCCTGCAGGGAATAAAACAAAGTGTCCAGGTCCTAACATCTTTCATCAAAGGAATGTATAAAAATATCATGTGTCTTCTGATTAATCAAAGAATCGGACTTTTACAGATAAAAGGCTGCGCCTAAAGAGGTTAGCGTAGATGCTGCAATAGCATCAGTTCTATCGTATTTCTTCATTGAAAGAACAGCACTGTATGGTTTTTTGCTCTTTTGGTTCAGCCAATCAGCTGACAGGTATTTTTTAAACTCCCTTTTAAGTGCCTACCCTTTTCCAAACAGTTTACAATGACGACCTCTCAGATGGTTCTCTAGCACGTCAGGTTAGTGTTGCTTAGATTTACTGACTGGGCAGTTGTAGCTGCCTGCTGTGCTGCAGAGTGCTTTCGGTCCACTAGATTAGCCGGTGTTCCAGACATCTTTTTAGTTCAGTTTATGTCAAGGTCATATCTGCCTCTCCAGGTGCTGACACATGTCGGCCCTGGATCACTGCTGAGTCAGAACAAGGAGACCAGGATGAATCAACAACCGTGACCCATAATGTCCCTGAAGCATACATTAAGAAACAGTGATGTGAATGTCACCCATGTCGGTAATAACAGTAAGGACACAAACAACCTCAGGACAGAGCTCAGTCTCTAGTCACAGGGAGCCATAAAAGACGGATGGACCACTGCAAACCTGGCCATTAACCAATGACCTATGTTACAGCGAGAAAAACGGGAAGTCGGGCAATAAGTGGCGACAAATAGTGAGGTTTGTCCAAATAGGTAACTTTAAGGCTGGAGCTGACAGGATAAGAAGACAAAAGGAGGAGCTCAGTGGTGAGTCACAAACTGGGAATGGGGGGACTGGCGACCTTTTAACTGGCCTGGCAAAGATAAGGATACACACAAAGATGACAAAAGGTCTCGACCGTGCGCCAATAGGAGCCATAAAAGGGCACCAGCTCCAAACCGAGTAGCCCTACAACTCACCCAACAACAGTAACGTAACGGGCTCAAGACAACATCTCAATCATCGGCTGCACCGGAGCCATAAAAGGAGGATAAAGTCTTCTCACCTGGCAACCTCAGGTCTTATAATGGCATGTGTTTCCCCAGGGTGAGTCTCTGAGGTGTACGTGTGGTCAAACTGTTGCTGATCGATGGTAACGTGTGGTCATCACCTCACCGTCTGGCCTCCAGGAAACAGCACAGACCGGAGACAAACGGGTCGTCTTCACACGGTGATACTGAATGTAACCCGAGTGAGCCATTCACAGGTGGACAGCACTCAATACAGGCCTGATCTGTCTGGAGTGTGAACATTTCTACATAGATATTGATATCTCAAAGCATAACAACAAATCATCATTAGCATTGCCAGCAGATTGATCTGATTCATTTTTAATGAAATTTGAATGGAACTTTTGGACTTGAGACTTAAGGTCTCAAGAAATGAATTGATTATGTATTCTTCTCAACAATTGTATGTGTGGTCTAATGTAGAGCGCCTCTGGTGCGGACCAAAAACTGGACCGAGACCCATCTTTTCATGTGGTCTTCACCTGGTTCTAGCCAGACTTTAAAAGCACAGATTTTAGAGATATGATTTTGGCATTATTACAAAGACCAAACTATTCATAAATCCATCTACTGATCATGAACTAGAGAAAAAGAATGATCTCCTGGTCTGTATAAGCAACATTGTTCACTGGTGCAGGGATTTTCCCTTCACAGGGCAATGAGGTAACATGAGGTGTGTAGTGTATATCAGCAGTACCTTATTAAAAGGTAGGTGAAACATATACACTGTTACTATCCCCCTTCATAATATCATCGTAATAAACCTTTAGAGACAAGAGCTTTAGAGTTCTACGACAAAAACACAGGACGGGACAACTACGTGGTTGTGACCTGTCAATCACAGTAAGCCCTGCCCTAAAGCATCCCCTGCTTTATGGTCTGTTTGACTCTAAATGGACCATAATGTACTAAATGAACATCATGCTGTATTGAAGAAGACTTGAAACTAGAGATTGAGACCATAAACCCATGTTTACAATGTTTACTGAGGTAATAAATCAAGAGAGAAGTAGAGTCATAGACTTCTATACAACCAGAGGAGTCGCCCCCTGGTGGACACTAGAGAGAATGCAAGTTTAATGTGCTTCTGCATTGGCTTCACTTTAAGTTTAAAGAACCCCAGCTTGTCTTTAGAAATTGAAACTCATTCCATTGTTTCAATAATGTTTGTGTCTTTGGCTGAACTTAAGAAGACAGTGGCATTGTGGGGGCTCTGATTGACAGGTGCCTCAAGACTCATTTATACTTTCCACAAGGACGGTCTCACGGACACAAGCTAACGTGGAATCGTGACGAGGAAATGTTTGGATCTTTTGTTCTCCGTGAGGGTTTCTCACCGCCAAGAACTGACATTCTCAAAGTTCTCCATTTTATCTGCCCACAGTAGTCTTTTACAGTTAGTCAAGGTTAACACTGGTTGCTTGTTCTCAATCCCACCCCGGCTTCAAGGAAACAATATTCCTCTCTCTTTGCGTGTGTGGCCTTGGTTCTGCCTGCTCAGGTTCTTGGTCAACAGCAGTTTGACTTAGATAATTGTTATGACCCAATTACTGATTGATTTCATGTCGAACAAGATCGTTCATTAAATATTGGCATTGTCATTTTGTGGTGTTGTGTCAGTGTGAGTGTGTGTGTGTGTGTGTGTGTGTGTGTTTGTTGTCATGGTGTGATGGATGTGCCCTTGCTTTCGCCCAAGCGTTGAGGATAGCTGATGCACTTTAGCTGTTCCTGTTTCCCCCCGTCTCTCTTTCTCTCAATACACACACACACACACACACACACACACACACACACACAGAGAGAGAGGGTGCTGACAGAACGCAGCACAATAGCTTGTTTATCTGAAGCTAACACCACATGCGGACTCTGGTGAGCATGTGTGTGTGTGTGTGTGTGTGTGTGTGTGTGTGTGTGTGTGTGTGT
>NW_022280171.1:262239-265678 GCF_004355925.1 Anarrhichthys ocellatus
GTGTGTGTGTGTGTGTGTGTGTGTGTGTGTGTGTGTGTGTGTGTGTGCTGAGGACACAGGGGCATGGGGTACACAATGTTAGCTAAGGCAAACAGTCATAGGTGTTCAGGCCTCTCTGCCATAAACACACACACACCAGCCTGGCAGTATCGGGTCGGAAAACTACACAGTCTCTACATGAAGACATTTTTATTCTATTATCTTGAGCTGTCAGTTGGTCAGTAAAAGTTTGATTTCTTATTCGGGATCAGTGCAAAGCTGCAGGACAGATAAACCTTATCAAAGCCTACTGTCTGTGGGTTTGTGTGTCTGTGGGTTTGTGTGACTTATCGAAGCCATATGTGTTTATTTAGTCTTTTGTTTTTTTTATGAATTAAACTACCTCAAAATCAGCTGGTCCTATTTTGCAGGTTAAACTCAACATTTGTGAAAGTGTTTTTATTATAAAAAATAAAAAACTTAATTTTAACATTGTTTTGTATCATATCGATGTCAAATGTGTTGGTATGAAAGTTAATAAAACAATTTCACCCACACTAGATGAGTATTTTCCTATGCTTGGGCCGGTTTTATGTGAGCATAAACGGTCACATGACTTGATTGAAATAAAAAGCTGCTTTCTTTGTATTCAGTCTTCGGTTGATGCAGATGTTCAGCTTCGTCTTGCTTAATGGACTCCAATGCTGTGTGCTGTATCTCAGCTGGGGCCGGCTAAACACACACACGCACACACGCACACACACACACACACACACACACACATACACTCTTTACTCTAATGAATACAGGGCAGAACAATAATACAGGATGTTTTAAATATATGAATGTATTGTAAATATAATGTAAAAGAAACTCCCTTTTTCTTTTGCATATTATTCATCATATTAATTAAATCTAAATTGTCCCATTTTGAACAAATATAATTAGTATATAATAGGTTATGGTAAAATACATACATTATAAATATAAATTAAAGCAATACACTTTATATATAACAGTTGTTGTATTGTCATCCACATATTTGATATAACTACACTTTCACTCTGTAAAATATAATAATATTACAATAATAATAATAATAGTTGTGTTCTTGTCATGTTTTTTGTGGTTTGTTAAGTTCTCTGGGAGTGAGTTGTATGTATGTTCCCAAAAAACTCATCAGCAGTAACAATGTGTTGTATTGTTAATGCAATGAAACAATAGAGTATATTCATGCTGATATCAATTAAAGGATGACTATGGTCAGATTTAATTTATTAAATATCACAGAAACATTAGAAAATACAAAACACCTTCATTTAAATAATGATGACAGTTCCAATCTAAAGGCATCATTTAAAATGGATTACAGTGAATAGAACACTAAGATAGAAAGATAAAGCGAGCAGAGGAACCCTGGAGTGTGTTTCTGTGCTTTATTCAGTCCAGTTGAGTGTGTGTGATGGTTTGTGTCTGTCAGGTCATCCAGAGTGCAGCGCTGCCCACAGAGGAGCTCAGCAGCCCTGCTGAGCAGCCGCCGTACCCCGCTGACACAGGCCTGCTGCTCTGGAGGAAACATCTGCATGGGCCTCCTCTCCCAAAGGCCTCTGAGGCCGGAGGTGATCCTGAAAGCCACCTGATGGACCTCTTCACGCCCAAAGCATTCGTAACTTAAAAACTCTTTTTAGAAATGATAGAAGATCAACAAACTCCTCCTCACTGGAGGTTTAGAGCGGCTGAAGAAGCTCTGGAACAACGCGCTTCACTTACGTTTTTAAAGTTCCTGTTCATTTCTGTATAATGGCCACTGATACTGTATTGTTGTAATATGAGTGGTAACATAAGAAAATCATCACATACACACAAAATAAATCTGATTTGCACAATTGAGTGCATGAAATGCTGGGATAAAACATTCTTTGGGCCCTGCTTCAGACCTCAATCTGGTTCCGGCTGATCCACATTAGACTGATGCAAAACTGGAACATTTTAGAAAACACAAAACCCTTAAGGATCCATGAAACCCTCTGAACCTTTTCTTTCTTCCTCATTGTTTGGGGTCCAACAGACTAACACTGCTCTGTATGTAAAAAATAAAATCTAAATATATATTTCTGTTGTTACTTAGAGATAAACTCATTCATAAAAATCTCTTTCAACCAGTTTTTACAGCTGGAGTCTCTGACGCCCCCAGCAGTAATTTGCAGGAGACTTTTGAAACTCGTCAGCATTAAAATTGTATAAGCGATCGTCATCAAATTTCTCAAAGTCATTAAGTAGCAAGCAGATAACCTTTAAGTGTGTGTTAGAGTTGTGAAACAGAGGACGGGACACTGAACAGAACATCATTTAATCCGTCTTAGATCCTCCTGGTTCTCACTCCCGATCCAAGCAAGATCCCTGGAATCATCTCAACCACCCAACGATCCTGGATCCTCACTTAAAGGACAACTGGTCCCCAAAGTGGAGCATCACCTGAGTCTTTCATTGGGAGGGTGTTCACTAATCTACAGACGACCCACACCATCTCTTCAATTCAACATTAAAACTGTAGAGTCAAGTGATGTCATCCACATGTTGGGTCTTTTACAAGAGGACACAAGCCGAAAGTTTGCTGCAGAGACAGAGTTTTAGTTTTTTTGTTTTTTGTTTTTGTCAACAGGCTCGACTGTTGAGGTCAGAGGGGGAGCAGGGAGCAGGAGGTTATCAGGCCATGACATTCCTGTCCATCCAGTGGTGACAAAGGCCAGGAGTGAAGAAGACGAGGAGGAGCTATTTCAGCATTTATAATTGACAATCTTGTTTCAATATTGAAACGTACAGATTTCTGAGCATTCTGCATGTAAAAAATCTATTATGAAATCCTACTAAAGACAAAAACACAACGAACGCTTAATTCTATTTAGAATAAAAATATAGAAAAAACCTAATGATTTAAATGTATTCAATTGTGTAAATTTAATATATTTGTTTAAAAAATTCATAATATGACCTTATTTTTATAGAATACCATAAGAACGTTGCCTAGTGTGGTGTGTGTGTGTGTCTGTGTGTGTGTGTGTGTGTGTGTGTGCGTGTGTGTGTGTGTGTGTGTGTGTGTGTCTGTGTGTGTGTGTGCACTCGTTTATTTGATTGATACTGAACTCTTGAACTGCAGCCACACCACTTTATCTTTCACAGCTCATTGTGAGGGCATGAACACACACACACACACACACACACACACACACACACACACACACAGGCAGACAGCTCTGTGTTGAACTTGAGATGAGTTATGGAAAGGAAAACAGAAGTTGGGGGTCAGACCGTATGAGGTCACCCTGAAAGAATTACCACTCCTTCTCAAGGTCTCTCTCTCTCTTTCTCTCTCTCTCTCTCTCTCTTTCTGTCCTCTCGGCCTCTATATGCACTGTCCTCTGCTTCACCAATGTAACCATCTTCAGCATTTCCCCCCCCC
>NW_022280171.1:265778-290512 GCF_004355925.1 Anarrhichthys ocellatus
CCCCCCCCCCCCCCCCCCCCCCGCCTTCTTCCAATTCCTTCTGTTCTCAAACGGAGCACCGTTTTCTTATTTTCCCCTTAAAGGCTGGTACTCTTGAGAAACCAGCAAGAGTACGATGAATAAAAAAAACTAAAAATAAACTTTATCCAACCAAAGAACCCAGCTCAGTGTTGCCAACTGTTTTCCAATGAGAGCAGCTACATTAGCTCCAAAGGTCCCTGAATCTAGTGAGAAGGTTGCCAAGTCGGCAACACTGAGAGCATGTCTCGTCAGGCCTCCCTCTAAAGCCACTCCCCCAAAATTGTCATATGAATGTAAACAACGAACATGGTTATTCATGTACAGCTGTCAAGATAGCAATTTGTGGAAGACCCGGATGAAGAGCAATGAGTGCGCACAGGTAGACTAGCAGGTAGTCCGTTTTAGACCGTCTTATTACAGTCCTCACACAGATACCAGATTACATTCTTCTTTTCTTCAGAGCATTTGATTCATAGATTGGTTGCAAATTGAAGCAACAGGGGCTGAAATATCCTGCCTTTTATTCCATATCATGAGTCCTACAATTCCCATAATGCATCACAATAAATCACATCCTTCGTGAGATTCCCTGACCAGTAAATGGACACACCTTTCCAACTCCACACCCCCAGGTCTGTAACACAAGCTTCCAGTCCAAAGGTTTCTATGCCCCATCTGAGAAAACCCTAACGACAGCATTATGGTAATCCTATGACATCATCAGAGTAAATGCTTCAGACATGACGAAGCTTCTCCAGTCAACTGTTACTGTTTTTTGCAGGCTCAGTCACACTTCCTTTTGAGTAGATTGAGTTGAAATCAGTATTGTCACACTTCGAATATCGTCCATTAGAATGAAAGAGTAAGAGCTTCCTGCCAGAGGAACCATACAAAGAGAAGAAGAAACAGACACACATGAACACAGAGACCAACTTTTGGTATTTATTTGAGCAAGAAATAGGAAACTTGTAAAAAATCCCAGCCCAGTATCCAGAGGAAGTAGGTTCACACCATGCCTCACAATTTGCATCCAATGCCAACTGGACCTATGTCCACAAGGTCAAAAGGTCCGGCTGGACCCATTATTGTGCTAGTATGGGGGGGTCTGGCTTTCACAATCGTAGGCACTAGGCCGACGATGCAGCGACGCTGCCCTTGCAAAAAAGGAAATAGAAAATATCAGAAGGGGAGGAGAATGCCCACTAAAATAGGCGGCTAATGGCAGACTTACACCCAGTGCTAAGTGCAACATGTTACAAAGCAACACGTTAGACGACTCAGATTACATCGCTGTCTAGCGAGTAACGTTGCGTGTTAATTGACAGTAATCAGTTATTTTGTTATATTGTGCCCGGTGGACAAGTGTCTGTCAGCTTTAAGAGGTCTAATTGAGATTTAAAGAAGAAGACTGGTGGACGCTGAGGCACATTAAGGAGAAGAACGATGAGACAAGAAGCTTTTAGTTCAGCTCTCGAGCTGTCACTCCGAGGGAAATAAATACGCATGTAGGCGGTTACATGGTGGAGGAGATGCTACCGATATTAACGAGTATCTCTCTCCGTAGGAGCATAAATAAAAATCTCTATGAAGCGGAACATGAAGGGAACAGTCTCGCAGAACAGAAAAAAAGACTATTGTCCGTCCCTCCCCCGCCAAGTTGATCCGTCACTGGACCCTGATCAATGACAAATGAAACGACCTCTTCTGTTTTTCCGTTTAGCTTTTTGGTGCATTTTTTCCGTTCTAATTTTAATAACAGAAAAACGTTTTTACACAGATATTTATTTTTTATTTGGGTTTATTGTTGATTGTTTCTGTCAACAAAAAGGAGAAAAGAGGAACATTTCCATGTTTTTGGGGTTGTTTTTATTTGTTTAATTGCAAATGAATCTCAGATGACCTGATAGTACCGGCAGGGCCCTGATGCAGCAGACGAGGCTGTGACGTTTCAATAGGTTCAGCAGGTATAGCCTACGTGTGGGCTACGTGCCCTCTGGACCATACAACCAACATGCGCATGGAATAGCAAGGGGTTTTGCTTTTTGGTAACACAAAACTGATGACTTCATTTTATTTTTAAAGTAACATTACCCAACGCTGCTTATACCCACAGTCTACATCCGGTCAGACCAGCAGAGAGCGGGAAAGTACGGGTCTAAATCACAGCGGAAAACTGGTTCCTGGTGGATATTAGGGAACGTAGAATACTACTAATTGCAGTCGAAGATGAGGTTGTTTTTTAAAAATAAACTCTTTGACCAAATAATCTGAAAACAACTATTGCAACGTAGTGCACAGGATGAGGTGTGACTGAGGAGGAGGATCTAAGGGAGGTTTGCATTTGGTGTGTGTGATCAGGTGGTGACTGAGCTTGCCACCCAGGCTCCAGGACAGATACCTTCAGTCTGGCAGAGAGGAGAAGGAGATGAAGATGAGGAGGAGGAGTGTGTTTACATGTTTAGATATGCCAGAGGCTCTCCAAAGGTCAACAGGTCGCCGAGCCACCCGGAAAGCCCCGCTACATTCCTCACTGTAGCCCTGCATGTGCATGTGTGGGTCAACCAGAGGGCATGCGGCCATGTGGATGCGAGAGACCTGAATGCTTATTGAAATGCATGAAGTTCTCTGGATGCCGTGTTTCTTTAATCTCCTTTTCCTTTTCCGTCAAACAAAAGACGGTTGTTGTTTCACCCTGGAGACCGATATTCATGCGCCGCGTGAAACAGGAACACAACATAACTTCCGTAATTAAGTAAGTTTCGTAGTTATCACAACCGAAACAATGATCTTTCCCTAAACTTAACTAATAGTTTTGTTACAAAATTATTTTCTACATTATCCATGTAATCGTGACCGAGGAAGTATGAAGACAGCACAAGCCCACACTGAGTGGGAGGGGGTGGATGAATCCGACAAAAAGTCTTTCAACCAAGAGACCGCTGTTCCATTCCCGTGTGAGACGAGAAGTCAACTTGTGTAATGTAGTTACGACACTTTCATAGTTAACTTAACTAAGTAGTTTTGTTGCCTGAACCTGACTGAGTATTTTCCTGTGAAGATGTTTATTGAAGTAAAGAAGTTTATTTTGAAAAAATACACTTTTTTTGAAAGCAGCACATTGAAAAAGATTCTGAGGATAGATAACTTATCGTAAGATATCGTACAAAGCGCTGTATGGGGATACGATAACAACGGAGTTGTTTCCTAGGAGGACGAAAGTCTATTTTGAAAAGGCCATAACGAGCGTAAATTATCACACGTTGCTTGACTTTCGTAGGAAAAACGCACGAAATATGAGGAGTAACTGCACAGATATCAAACTAACCATCGTATGAGGATGCGCTGCGTTACTTTGATTTCCTTTCTCTGGCTTTGAGTTCCCAGCCCACTGGTTCCTGTAGCACTGCTTTCAAATCTCTGCAATTTGTGAATGAATGGATTTATATCATACAAAACAGTTCATGGTCAGTGTAAAGAAAACATCGTCAAGAGTGCAATAGCAGCAGTTTGACAGAAGAGTCTTTAATTGAGGTAGCTTAGAAAAGGACAGACAGGAACATGATTGGGAGTCTCTCAGGCAGCAGAACTGATAAAACTCAGTCAGTCTGCTCTCATTTCAAAACAACAGACAACAATATAAAAAAGAAAAAGATCACAGTAGAGGCCGGCCTTTAACCCGACAACATTACACACGACGAGATTTACTCCTGTGATGTTTACTAGATCTATTTCAGAGTAGAACTATTCACATGAAGTCATTTTGTCAGGTTTTATGTATCACGGCCTTCAGCAGGAACAAAAAAGATGTCCACGTGGAGAACACCCCCTTCACAGACAAACACCTTATTTCCCATCATCTTTAATCAATAACATAAAATGCATCCAATAAATAATTCTCACGGGGGAAAGGACCGGCATTAAAACATTATTTCCCCCACTTTTCCCATTCAGCAAGGAGACGAGTGTGTCTTATCAGGCTTCAGCCTTTCTTTTCAGTAGTTTTCTTTAATCACCCCTCCCCCATTGGCACACACACACACACACACACACACACACACACACACATACACACACACCCCAAATTAGACCCTGAGTCTAACTAACATGTTCAAGACACAATCCTGTGAATCACCATACATAGAAACTGAACGAATATTCCAGATTAATGTATGAATTCAAGCAGTTTTTCTGCAAAGGTACCCTGTAGTCACACAGTGCAAAGGCCAGAGCTGCACGGGGTGAGACGAACACACGGTATGACGCTTCACATGTTCAAATATACATTTTTAAAGGTTCTAAAAGTGGAACAAAAATAGCTTCAAGCACATAAGACATAGGCGTGTTTTTGCCATCAGAGGCTCCCTGTATTCCTGATCCTCAGGCTCGTTTAGTTAGGCTGGACTCACACTGGTATATGGGTTAAAGATGGACCAAAGCTCGACATGTTTTATATCATAAATTAAGGGTTTTGTATGTGAAGTGGTCATGTCAGCACAGCTGTGTATCCCTGAGTTTCTTCCCATTGACATCAATCACGAAGGCTTTCAGTGGGGTTTTAGCATCCCATGATGGTCCTCATGGGGTTTGTTTTTACAAAAACAACAGTGGCAAAAAATATTAAAACCGTCAAAAATGTAAAACAAAAAAAAGCAGAAACAACGTATGATCCACCTTAAATAACCCAATACCAGTTCAACCCTGTGAATCAGACATTATATAAAGATGGCAAAGTGCATCCCACCACCATCATCGTCATCATTACCCGGTACACCAGACTCTATGTTCATCTACCGTCACATGAAAAGTAGATCATCTCAAAAATATATGTGGGTGTCTAAACATCAGGACTCTCAAAAGGTTTTAGTCCAACAATCTGTTCAGCAAACCTTTTAGCACCACAGCAGCTTCTTCACCAGTGAGAGAGTTTGAGAATACGGCTCCTGAAGGTTTTTGATTATCCCAGTTTGGACAGAGACGAGACGTGTGATCCACGCTGTCATGACATTTGCTGCACCAGAGGTCCATTGGGGCAGTGGTGACCAACATTTACCACAAAGTTAAAGGTGTTCAATTACAGATTCAGAGCATACCTATGATGAGGGGATTGCGTCCACTCGGCTCTCAACATGGCGACGGCTGAGCCGCCAGCTGACAGTCCTAACAGCTCAAACGGTGCAAACAAAGGCAACGGTGTTCAACTTTGGGGGGGGGGGGGACAGTGGCGGTAGGGACGGCGTTGTCAGCGGTAACCGCCGTATGAGCGCAGTTCAAAGACGAGGCTGTTAGCTTAGCCAGTGGGGCACGCTCACTAGGACTCACGTGCACTAAATGCACGAGCAGACGGCCCGGCTATGTACACAAAGCACGGAGAAGTTCAGATAACACACAGAGGGGGAGAGAATTCATTCTCGCTCAGGTAGACATATCTTCATACAGCAAATAGTTGTTTGCGGCTATATTAATTCAGCACCTTTTAACCGCTGCAGAGGTTATGTATGGCCCTAGAGAACACATGCATTGTGTTTAGTTTAGCCAGTGGGTTCATTTTCCTTCCCAGATTGTTCATTATAAAGATGTATAGAGGCCTAAAGATGTAAACATATTCCATACTTTTAAAAAAAAGCAGTAACACTAATCATTTTGTTTAACCAAATTTGTTTTTTCTTTCCTTTAATTATACATCGCGACCCTGCAGACTTATCTTTGGACCCTATGACGGGGTCCCAAACCCCAAGTTGGGAACCACTGCAACTTGTTTGTTTCCGTTCTGAAGTATGAAATACGTGGTCCTGTGTGAGAATGTGGCTTTTGGTTTGGTTTGGAAGAAGCTGCAGAGTTCCACTGGACAATGTCACCTACTTGACATCCCAGATAAAGTGGCCGGAGCTTTATCTGACTTCTTCATTATTATTGTTATTACTCAGACTTTCCTCCAGTTGGGGCATTTTGCATCGGCAGTCATTATCAGCCATATGTGCGCTCATGTTGGTTGCCTGGTGTTGGTCCCCTTTGTTGCATCAGTGCAGCCCTTGAGGTCAAAACATCAACTACTGTGGGCTCAGAATCAGCTGTAGTGCTTTTTGACTCCTCAACAAGTAACTGTAGTTCATGTATTTGAAGGAAACACGTGTTATTCTCTGTATAAAAACAACTGACCGAGCAGTAAATATACCAGAAAGGCTTGATCAAGTTTCTCCAGATCTCCTCCAGGTGCTGGATGGGATTATAAAAAGGAATTCTGGGACATGTAGGAAGTCAGTAACCAATGCGTAGGTGCTGACGACTTAACCACAGATAACATCCCATAGTGCAACACCGCAGATTCTGCCAAACCAGTCACATCGCTCGTGCGGACTACGTCTCCGAGCTCGGGGACGCGCCCGGAGACGTGGACGCGGAGGAGTGATCGGTGTCGTCCGGGTCCTTGTTGAAGCCTCCGTCGGCCCCAGAGGAGGAGGAGGAGGAAGAGGAGCGCGCCGTGGCGGTGGCGCCCTCCCGCTCGCGCTTCTTCTGCTTCATGCGCCGGTTCTGGAACCAGATCTTCACCTGCGTCTCGTTGAGCTCGAGCGTGGCGGCGATCTCCACGCGCCGCGCCCGCGTCAGGTACTTACTGAAGTGGAACTCCTTCTCCAGCTCCGTGAGCTGCCGCGTGCTGAAGTTTGTGCGCATGGCGTTGTTGTGCGCTCCCGCGAGGCCGAAGTCCGTCACTTTCGCTGGGTGGAGGAGAGAGAGAGGATGTTATTAATGTGTTATATGAATTCATTTCATTTACATAATTAATAAAGTTTAGATGTTCATGTTAAGAATACAGAGAACAAAGAGTTCCGACCGTATAAATTAAATGTGTCCATGTTTGGGAGCTGCTGTTTTATTTTACCCGGCATGCCTTTCACGTTGAATAGAATCAGGAAGTAAACTATTGCCTATAGGCCCCTATACTTTTTTTCGTTCATTTTTGTTGTTGTATGATTTGTGGTAATGTTTTTATGTATTAATATCTATTTATGTATTTAGTTTACTAATCAGGCTAGTTCAATCCAGACTGTAGGTTGTATAGTGATCAGTGTGTGTCTTTATCTGCTAATCCTAATGTTACAGCAAAATAAGGGGGGGGGGGGGCGCGAGCAGACGTGCAGAGGGATGGAGAGGTGGGGTGTAATGGAGGAGGGGGGTAAAAGATAACAGAGCAGGTCAGACTTCCTAGGGTGAAGTAACCGTCTGCCCGTCTGCTATGTCCATTAAGAGAGAAAGAGAGAGAGGAGAAACCCCTATCAGACGTCGGGGGGCCTCCGTGGACCCGGACCAGACCTGCTATCTGGCCTAAGATATGACTGCAGACTGAATAAGTCCTGAAAACACACAAACACCGTTTTTGTATATGAAGTGCGAGTAGTCAAGTTGACGTCACAATGAGAAGTGAAACGTTTCGCGGTGTTCCATGAGGAATATCACGAGCAATACATATAAGAATAATCCATAGGCATTTTATTTTTTACTTGAACAATATTCAGCAACAAATTGGTCATTTAAAATAATAATGAATTGTTTTCATTTATTGGAGAGCAAATGTGTGTTTACAATGGAAATGAAACCTTCGCGGTTGTTATTAGTGAAATATGCCAGAAACGTTTTATTGTGGTTGAAAGATCTGTGAAATTAAACCACAATACTCATTATTATGATAGATCCCGTTGTTTCTAAATACAGTGTATGTGACCTATTGATGTTGGACAACCACAAAAAATATAAATAAAAGTAAATAAATACATCGATGGAGCTTTTCTTTTTTTCTTAATGTCCCATTGGTTTACCGTGAAACGAATTGAGACTTCAGTGGAACGAGAACAGACTGTAAGTGACATTTACATTAGAAAAGCCTGACATCTGTGTACAGATACATTGAAAACTGAGGCCTGCAGGAAATAGAATAAAAAATACATTACTGATAATAATTTCGTTATTCTTCAGAGAAACGTATACGCTCGTGTTGTTACAATTAAATGCAATCAGTTTAATTAGCTGTTCCCCCTAAATGTTATTTTTCACATTTTATTGCTGACTATAGGCCACATTTTTTCCTCTCATTTCAGCTTAACATAAAACATTTTTTAAAAGCTTCCTTTAGATATTTATTGTCCACCACATTTCATATGTCGTGACAGCTTTGATGAATGCAAACGAGGCTACTGCCTCTATAGTGCTGTAACTGTAACTGACCGCTTATCTCCAGCAAAATCACCCGCCCATCCATACCTGTTTTAGGCGGGTTCCTCTTCACCTTCATCCAGTCGAAGGTCTGTCCTTGCCCGGTCTGCTGGCCCTCCTCTTCTCCCCTCTCTCGGTCCTGGGAGACCGGCAGCTCCCCGTAACCTCCCCCGTGTTGAAGCCCCAGGTAGCCCGCTGCGTCCAGACCCCCGCTCAGCTGCTGCGGGTACTGTGGGCCGGCCAGAGCGCCCTGAGGCCCGCAGTAGGCCCCGGCCAGGGCCCCGTAGCTGGGGCCGACGGTGGAGGCCAAGCTGGGGAAGGTTGATTGATGATAGTAGGTGGAGGCCACGGGCTCCTCTATGAAATACTGGGGGTGAACGGTGTTGGGAGGGCCTACCGCGTTAGAATACTCCGGGTTTGTGGCGCACGCCTGACCTGCATAAGCCCCGGTACTGCCGCTATTCCCGTTATTGTAGGCAGACAGTGTTCCACTTTGTAAGCTCTGGGTTGGGTGAAGTTGATGATGGTAGCCGTTGTGCGTCTGCTGGTGCTGGTCATGATGATGTTGCTGATGCTGCTGCTGCTGCTGTTGGGTCGTCCCGTGCGCTCCAGAGCCCACGTACAGTCGCGCATCCCCGGTGTAAGTCGTTCCTCCGACGCCGCTCTCACCTCTCGTCTCTTTAACGGGAGCCGAAGAGCCGGTGGGCCCCGAGTGGAAGGAGCCGGAGGTCACCGGAAAGCCCTGATGCTGCTCCAGAGGATGGTGATGCAGATGGTGATGATAATGGTTGTAACCGGATTTCGGGGCAGCATAAGCGCCGGTCCCCGGTCGGTTACAAATGGAGTACTCCACAAACGAGTTCATGTTGTCCATGCAGACAGCGGCGTTTAAAATGAGCAAGAAACAGGAGCTCACAGATGAAGTTAACAGAATCGAGTTAGAATTAACATCAACAAACGACAAAATCACACAAAAAAAATAAAGAAAAAAACTTCACAATAAAAGAAAAATAGTTCTGTAAAATAGTTCAGCAAAAATTATGAAAACAAATAGCAGAAACTCCCAAAGTGGAGTAAAATAAATTGGAAGCACACGCGAGTCACGCGCTCTGCCGTGGTGCGCTTGTGTGCGTAAACGAGAGGCCTTTACGCTGTCAACGGCTCATCTAAACCCGCGTGTCTCCGTCGGTGACGGCGGCGAAACACCGCGAGAAGACGGAAAAGAGTCGAGTCACCTCTTTCACCTCCGCGCAGGTCACACTCCGTTCTCCTCCATTCTGTTTTGACCTATTTCTCCGCTTCTCCTCTCCCCCCACGACTGTCGTTCTTACCTCCGCCGCAGGTCACGTGGCTCATCGTCACGTCGCCTGTGGTGACCGGAGGACAGAAGTTTGTCAGCCGGTCACAGAAAACGGGGGATGAGGGGGGGGCATGTGTATGTAAGGGAAGTGGGGGGACTTTTCGGTTCAGGAGTGTATAGTTGTTGCGCGCGCGCGTGTTTGCCCCGGCGCACGCGCCTCATCCATCACTCGCCGTGACATTAGCGCGACAAAGGGACTTCAATCAAACGGGCCCATCAATCTGATATGACCGCGGATCTGTCAGAACAGAGAGAGAGAGAGAGAGAGAGAGAACAGAAGAGGAGCTGTTTGAGCCGGCCCGCTGCTTCCAGACCTCTCTGCAGAAGAACTCCCAGAAAACTGATGTTCTTTAGTATAACTCCTGTAACACTGCTGCTGCAGGTCCCCAAACACATCTCCCTGTCCGGCAGTATTACTGTCATGATGCTGCTGGAATGACTGCGGAGTGATGTGTTGTTTTTAACAGCTCCAAAATAACATTGTTTAATGACTATTCCTCATGGAAGAGGATTATTCATAACCTGATAGCCCACAGTAGATTTCACACGGCACTGCTCCTCCTTAAATACCCAAATGTAGGATTTATGTTCCTAAAAGCTCATACAAGCTTTAACAGGATGAAGCCAAACTCTGTAGGATAACATGCTGAGCGTTTCCTTTCCTTGTTCATATAGCTCATAACATATCAGACATGGAATACGTCTCTGTTTAGTGTGTTTACAATGCTTTCAGCTCATTTCTTCATCAAAACTTGAAGTCCAGTTTTTGACAAAGGAAAGAGTTACCGCCTCAATGATTTGTACATATTGGGTTCTAATTAGGTCAGAAGGAAATCATATTTTTAAACAATAGTTTGATTTTGTTATAATTATTCACTATGGGGTCTGTGGGAGCCCAAACGATGAAATAAGTCAATGTCAACACAAGGTTCCAAAAAATACAAACTGGAGGCACACATTTCCTGCGTATACTCTTGCACTGCACATGAAGATGTGTTGTGAACGTGGGTCATAGATGAACCTTTGTGGGGACCTTATTGGGACTACAGGCACTGAGGAGGCCCAAAGAATCGTTTCTGATCTAGTCTGAGAATCAAACAGTGCACTTGATTTATTTAAACTATGGAGCCTACGTTTATACTGCACATATACATGACCATGTAGCTGTGAGCGTCGATGAATGGACCATGAAAGATATACTGAAGAAAAACAAAGGCATCAAACTGAGTTTTTTAGGACTTTTAGGACGGACGTTACCAAAGACTGGGTCGGGGTCAACAGGTGGGTCGCAGGAGATTTTATTTGGGGTCACCAAAAAAATCTGCAGAATGTCTTCCATCGTCTTCTACGTAACGTTTATATCCGCTGTACACCTGTGAGCCACACGAGGGAACGTTCCTATTGCTCTGATAGCCTCTAACATTGAATGTGATACAAAAGGGTAGCTTACATTCTATGTATTTAAATAAATAAAAAACTCTGCCTATATGTATATTGTTTAACTGTTGAGAGGAAATGAAAATAATGAGCCTGTTAATTCTTATAAAATATTCAACAAATGTGTATGATTTCATAAGCATCAACAAAGGTACGATGTATCAAAGCTACAGAGCTGCTTTACCATCCAAGACGCTATATGCTGATGTGGAAATTAAAGTAAAACACAGAACGTTCATTTACGCACACGTTCGCTCTCCTCACCATTTATAGATGAGGCCTAATGAGACGTGGTTTTGTCATTCTTAAAAAATTGGATCCCAGAAAAATAAAGTTTTGCTGCTGGCCAAACCTACAAATATAGAGTTGTAATGAAGTGGAATTATCCTCATTAAACGTATGCTTGTATGGTTTCTTACTTCGAGCTCAGCCGGGGCTGACTAAACTCTGAGGATTTTTCCACAACTCCCTGTAAAAATACAGCATCATCAATGTGAACCGAGAGAGCCGAAGCAGCGCGTTGGCTCGTCTCTGACAGTTCGATCTACCGTTGTGGCTGATTGATTGACTCTCTGTCCCTCTGCTGTAGACATGCAGCACTGACAGACTGTAGCTTCATCTCTCCTTCTGCGTTCACCTCTCAGCCTGGTTCACCCACACCGATCGTCACCTTAAAGATTATTGATCGGACTGTATCTCTTCTCTACACGTTTGACTCACATGATGTGAGGGATCTTTTAAAGGATCAAAAGGTTTCCTATCGACCGGTGGAGCCCCGATCGCGGAGACTTTTGGGAATCGGTTTGGTTTTTCGACAATTGGATTGGGGAGGCCATGGATTTCTGATGGCAGAATGTGCATGTGAGAGTGCACTTGTGTGTGTTTGCTAATTGAATGAATGAGCTGATCTGTTACAGAAATGAGGTTAAGGCAGACAGGAGGCCTTCTGGACGGACAAACCCTGCCGGTCCAGCAGGACAGGAAGCAGGGGTAGCCTTGACGACGACACAATGTTCTTTCTGTGAGCGCGCCAAACAATGACCTGCTACTGTGCTCATTGTTGGGTTTAATTGTGTTCTTTGCCCCTTTGTGTCCTTGAGTTGTTACAGTTTGATGATGTTGAAAACATATGATCTTATTCATAACCTTTTTAAAATCTTAACAGAATTCAGGAATTCCGGTTCAAGTGGCTCCCAGCAGCCATTGCTCTCCTGATTCTGGCTTTGCTTAAATTCTTTGCACCTTGTTGTTATCTTACAATTTGATGTTTGCACTCTTTGCACCCTTGAGGTAAATAAAATGTAATCTTATCTCTTCATGTCTTTGTTAACTATTTGCTCATGAAGTGTCCGTTTCACAGTTTACACACCTTCTCATTACCCCCCCCCCCTCCATTATGACCTCATCCATTTCTCCCCTCCAGAGCCTCTGTGAAGGGACTTGACAGCAGACGCGCCGTCGCCCAGCCGCCAGGACGAAATCAGGACGAACGGCGTGGGCGTGCGACAAGTAGGGAGGTTAATGATCAGCGAGGGGCTGAAAGGAGAGCGAGAGAGTGGGCAGGAAGTGAGCAGGAAGTGAGCAGGAACAGACCGGGACAAGAAGAAGAAGATTAAATGACGCCCACGCGGCTGTCTGGGTGGTGAAGGGACTACAGGAGAGAGGGGTCATGAGGTCAGGTATTTTAAAATTCATGTAAGGATTCAGTTCTGTTAATTCATTCTTTGGTCATATTGCAGTTTATGTGTGTGTTAAAGTTTTGAACTTGTGGTTTGTATCTGGGCGTTATTTGAATAATTTATATCAAATGGATTGATTGTGTTGTAACTCTATTATGTTGTTCATTCTGTACACATGACATCCATTTCACTTCTGTCCATCCTGGGAGAGGATCCTCCTCTGTTGCTCTCACTAAGGTTTCTTACTTTTTTTTTCTGTAAAATGTTTTTTTTTGGGGGGGGGGGGGTTTTTTTTTTTTTTTTTTTTTAATTTTTTTTTTTTGGGGGGGGGGGGGATTCTGTTTTTTTTTTTGATGCAATTGTCCAAAGACAGTGTGGATGTCATATGCTGCACACATTGTAAAGCCCTGTGAGGCACATTTCTGAAGTTTGATTTTGGGCTATATCAGTCAACCTCCAGTTCTGAAGAGTGAAGCAAACGCACAAGTGTTTTAAACTTGCATTCTCTCTAGTGTCCACCAGGGGGCGACTCCTCTGGTTGTTTAGAAGTGTATGAGAAAATGACTCTACTTCTTTCTTGATTTATTACCTCAGTAAACATTGTAAACATGAGTTTATGGTCTCAATCTCTAGTTTCAAGTCTTCTTCACTACAGCATGATGTTCATTTAGTACATTATGGTCCATTTAGAGTCAAACAGACCATAAAGCGGAGAATGCTTAAGGGCGGGCTCACTGTGATTGACAGGTTGCTGCTGCTACCAGAGCCTATACTGCAAAATAATCACTTACGTTCATTGGTTGCAAAAACGGCAAGATGGCGACGGCCAAATCGCCGAACTCGAGGTTTGAAAACAGCAGTCCATAAACCAACAGGTGAGGACACGATGACTATGTCCACCTCTTATATACAGTCTATGTGCTATACAAAATAATGTAATTGAATTGAACCAACACTATTTTTCATCATGTGACATTTAGATTTCCTAATCTAACTAATTATTTTCTCAAAAAAAGTATTTACGTCCATCACAGTCACCTCAAGCCTAAGGGGATGTCATCAAAGCGATGTTTTTTCCAATCAACAGACCATATAATAAAATGCAGGGTTGAGCTTACAATCAAACAAGACAAAGACACGAAGCAAATCCTCATAAACCACAGAATGGACTGATAAAATCAATAATCAATATATAATAGTTGTTGATCATTTATCTGTCGATCGACTAACAGATGTACCAATACAGCTCTACTCTACTTATTTGTCCTTTGCACAGATGGGCACCTCTGTCACTTTATGATTGGCAGATCAGATAAGAAGTCATGTGACCTTACATGCAGATTTTTCTCTTAAGAATGAAGCCAAATAGTTTTCAGTGTTGTAAAATAGTCCAACAATCATGTCTACCCACAATACCCTCAAGCACTGAATCAACGAATAGGAGGCCTCTACAAGTCAGCAATGCATCACAGCTTCATGCACAACTTGTCATGATTATAACTTAACACCATTGACTGTATTCGGTGCCTGCATGCTTCAGTTTATCATCTCCACCAGGCGTAACCTTACGGGGAGATTATGTGTTCGCGTGTGTATGTCTGTCTGTCTGTCTGTCCATGGCTAGTCTCGCATACTACTGCAGCCATATGTCTGATATGTTTTGTGCTCATTTATGACTGTATGCTGAAGGACCCCTTGTTGTTGAGGTGATCCACAATTTTTAAAAGACATATTTTATGGTCTGTTTTATACCGTCATTACCATAAGTCATCCAGCATTCGTAGCAATACCTACCTAAAATATAGTGCGTCTTGATTTGCAGATATTCCACAAAATCATTTTGCATGTTATCCACGTAGTCATGAATGAGGAAGTATAAAGACAGCTGAAGCACAGGCTGGATGGGTCAAACAAGCAGCGATCTTTCAGCCTGGAGACCGCTCTCTGATCCCAATGTGAAACGAGAAGTTGATGCTTTTGTCACGTAACTTCGTAATTAGTTATGGCACTTCCGTAGTTATTTTAGTTTAGCTTAATTGGGGTGACTGTGGATAAGTGGATAGCGGGGCTGTCCTTCAATCAGAGGATCAACGGTTCGATCCCTGGCTCCGCTAGTCGCATGTCCATGTGTCCTTGATCCATCCATCCATCCATTTTCCTCCGCTTATCCGGGGTCGGGTCGCGGTGGCAACAGGCAAAGCAGGCTGACCCAGACTTCCCTCTCACCGGCAACATGTTCCAGCTCATTCTGGGGGATCCCGAGGCGTTCCCAGGCCAGCTGGGAGATGTAATCCCTCCAGCGTGTTCTGGGTCTTCCCCGGGGTCTCTTCCCAGCTGGACGTGCCTGCAAAAACCTCCAGTTGGAGGCGTCCAGGAGGCATCCCAATTAGATGCCCGACCCACCTCAGCTGACTCCTTTCGACGCGAAGGAGTCGCGGCTCGACTCCAAGCTCCCTCCTGATGACCGAGCTCCTTACCCTATCTCTAAGGCTGAGCCCGGCCACCCTACGGAGGAAACTCATTTTGGCCGCTTGTAGTCTCGACCTTGTCCTTTCGGTCACGACCCAGAGTTCCTGACCATAGGTGAGGGTAGGAACGTAGACGAGTGGTAAATTGAGAGCTTTGCCTTCCGGCTCAGCTCCCTCTTCACCAAGACGGTCCGGTGCAGCGCCTGCTTTACTGCTGCAGCCGCACCGATCCGTCTGTCGATCTCCCGCTCCATCTTACCCTCACTCGTGAACAAGACCCCGAGATACTTGAACTCCTTCGCTCGAGGTAGGCACTCCGTCCCCACCTGGAGGGAGCAATCCTTGTCCTTGATCAAGACACTTAACCCCAAAATTGCTCCCGTAGCTGTGCCTACGGTGTATGAATGTGATAGAATCTGAATTGTAAGTCGCTTTGGACAAAAGCGACTGCTAAATGACTGTAATGTAATGCAAAAGACCGTATGCATGTAACATGCTTAAATTGAAATGTTTTGCTGGCTTTTCCAGGAAAACTCACAAAAAACAAGGAGTAACTTTTCTAAAGAAACATGAACCGTTGTATGAGGTACTTTGCATTGACTGCTGATGCCTGGCTCCCCTTAACCGGCCAGTAGAGGCTGCAAGTGATGAACAACTGCTTCAGTTTGGAATCCTTGGAATCCAGGGAAGTGGATTGTTCCAGATTTGCATGCCTCGGTAGTATTCCATTTGTGCATCAACATTGATGCATACGATCGTGGCTCAATGGGGCATTGGTAGTTAGTGTGTGTGTGTGTGTGTGTGTGTGTGTGTGTGTGTGTGTGTGTGTGTTTGTGTGTGAGTGTAGCAAGTGTGTGGTTGGGCGAAAGAGACTGTGGCGCTAAAGATTAGGGTTAAGCCTGCACGGAGCAACCGTTGTCCTCTAATGAGGACTATGCTAGAGACTCTTCACAACTGGAGCGATTCAGAGCGTTTCGGTACTGACGTGCAGCGTGGTGTCCCTTATGGGACTTTATTTCGGGATAAATGATGTACTGTAGTCAACGGGGAAAGACAAACCTTCTGTTGATCCCGTTTTAATTAGGCCATGAATTTCAAGTACGTATGATGTTTGTTTATAGCAAATTTTGCAAGTCAAGAAAGTTTGTCACAGATTTGACTTCGTTATCATTTAGTTATTTGCTAAACCAATCAGTGACTGTCATCTCGCACAATGTGCGTCACCGACATGACCATTAGCTCAGCTTGCTAGCTACTTAGCTAACTTAGCTATATCCATACATAAATGTAACGTTATCTTAAGAAGAAGAACGAGTGAGACTCTTTGTTGGAACATGTTGGTGTGGAACACACAGCAAGAGATATTGCTAACGCAACTTGTGGGTGTCTTTCTAATTACGTATTTTCACAGTCTTAACTTTAACAGTTTAACGACCAAATGCTTCTTTCTTGACGTGCAATAGTATCTTTTTAAATCGACTAACCTCATATGTGTCATACATGGCACAATTCAAAATCAAATCCAAAAATAATTTGTTTCTCGCCATTGACTAGCATACATATTTTTTATGAAATAAGTCCCTGGAAGGTGCGGGACTTTGCTTCTCTATTGTTTAGGTGCGTAACATGAACGTACTGAAGGTAGACAGACAATCATATTTAAATGAGACAGCAGCAACATGATAGGCTAACGATGTCATTGTTTCGTTGTGCTATTGGATAGAAGAGACCAGCTGATCTAGACAGCTGATATCATGACTGACAGCCTGAAACAATAACAGCAATGAAATAATGAGTGCGCATGAGTGAGAAGTGAATGACAGATGTATGAGAAATAAACTACAAGTCTAAGCATACAAGAGTATAGTCTTCCTGGCTGAACTTACACTAGAGCTTCATTTCAAAGCCACAGGTCTTCTGGTGAAGTGTTTCTCTTTTTCTGGACTCTGCCTCTTGACAGACTGACCTTCATACCTCCTGTGGGGGTCGTGACCTCCCGGATGACTCAGGCTGGTTTCTGTCTTGTCTCAGGTCAGGAGTGGAATGTAAGAATCAGACCTATACGCCTCAAACTATCTGTTAGTGTTTCGGACTTTTGGTCTGCATATTTGAGATGTCCCTCCAGGATGTCTCACAGTCCTGGATCAGGGTGAATTAAGAAGTACGACTTGAGAGCAGGGAATATGACTGTAAAGTTACACATCGCTTCAAAGAAGCGCAGCAATCTGATTGGACAAATAAGATTCCTGTCCTTCTGCTTTCTCTGTCTGTCCGTCTCCTCTAACAGTCCCATCAGACAGTCATCAGTCAGATAACTCCGGAACCAGGAAGTTACACTCCAGTATTCCTGGAAAACAGTGGAGATGTGTGTGTGTGTGTGTGTGTGTGTGTGTGTGTGTGTGTGTGTGTGTGTGTGTGTGTGTGTGTGTGTGTGTGATATGAGGGGCTTTCTGAAGATCATGAAAGATGATATAGGAGGGAGAGTGAAAGGGAGGCATGACTGAGTGGAAGAAATTGTGCTTCCAGACTGCTGACGTTGTTGCATTATCTGTGAAACCTGAACCACTGATGCAGACACATAACAGCATTTATTAACCGTTATTAATAACATTTACAGAGACACACACACACACACACACACACACACATCTCAACTGATGGGGAAAGAGATAGAGAAAGTATCAGCAAAGCATAGAGAAACTTTTATTTTTTACTTTTCCTTCATGGTCAGTTTAAATTTAAAAAATCTGATGATGAAATGTAACTGCATGCAGCCAGTGTGGTCGGCCATATTGCTGTATGCTTTTGACCAGTGGTATGTGACAACAATAGACTGTATTTAAGAAGTGGATGTACACATTGTGACATCACTATTCAGTTGTGATGCTGTTTTGAAGCCTCGAGTTTGTCAATTTGGGCATAATTATCTTGGTTGTTGGTTGTCGCCATCTTGTTTTTTGTGACCAGAAGTGACACGAGAAGGTGGAGCTGAGTACAACCGACTGCTGAATAAGTCATTTTTAGGGGACCAGAATTGAGTTGGTAGTTGGTTAGTTAATTGTATGATTTATTAATTGACTGACTGTTTCAAAGTAAATACCAGCTAATTGCTGATGAAGTCAGTCCTACCAACAGTTAGACAGAAGTGCTTTCACAGTACCCGTTGGTTTTCAGTTAAGCACATAGACTGTACTGGAGTAGTCTCTGGGACGTCACCCTTTGCTATGTGGACTGACTTATTAGGTCTCGAGGTCAGCATTTTGGTCGTGGCCATCTTGTTTTTCTCCCACACAAGAGGGTAGAGCTAAGTACATCATAATGCTGAATAAGACGTTGCCATTAACTTTGATGAAGTGAAACACACTGTGAAAGGGTTAAAGTTCTGTAAGACGAAAACACAGACAACTTAGTGGACAACGCAGAGGTCAAGTTAGGTCTTACATTGCACATATATGTAAGAACAATTATTTTCTTCCCCTAAATATTTTGACCCACATCATTTAAAGTAATACAACATTACGTCTCCTTTATGGACAGGAGACTTATATGCTTCTAGATAACTCAATTAGTCTTTGCTAGTTTAACCCTTTTGGCTCCCGAATGCGTGTTTTTTTTTCTTTGCCATCTGAGATTATGTAGCTCTGGCTGATCCTACTTCTTGGTTTATTGTGGGAACATTTAATAAAACCCACAAAGCATCTGCACTTAATTCAGACATGTCGTTTACTTTGCTCATTACTGTGGCCAAGCATGTCAGAGCTCTGATGAATCTCCACACAATTGCGTCTCAAAAGCCATTTGGACACTGCAGTTTTAAGAAATATGTCACACAAGTAGGCATTTGACTACTACTAAGTGTGGGTAAAGGGACGGGCCCTTTGTACTTCTAACGAGATGTTTCCATTGAGTTCAAGGCAGCATCTAGTGGCCATTAGAAGAACTGCAGCTCAACATCACTGCTGGGAAGAATAATCTTTACTCGTTAAATACATAAAACTGTTCAAACAGAGGTGAAGAGTTGGAGGTCACAGCAGCTATGTAATATCCCCGTGTACACAGAATGATGATATGAGTGAACGGCCGCGAGCAGAGGAGAAAATGGGAGCTTGAGGGGATTCCCTGCTGGCTCGCTGCTATCAGCCGTCAGATAAGACGCTGTCAGCTCGGGCCGCTCTTATCTACACAGCACATTTACACCCAGGCTACGGCAGGGGAGAAGGGCCACAAAGGACAACAACTGCCTCCAGATAATAGCCCTTCATGTTTGTGCATGGAACTAAATGAATTTCATTAGGGTAACTGAGAAATGTTGTGAGAACTGCGTTATTTAGCGCTTCGAGTGGTCGAGAGACTAGAAAAGCGCATAAAAGTACCAAGTCTGTTTATCATTTCTGTGAGGCAGAAAATCCAGACTGTAAAAGCATATTAACCAAGAACTGAAAAACGGGTATTTTGTTCTCATGATTAACTAATAAAACCATGAATAACCCATGAAAAGACCAAACCCAACAGGGAACGTATCTGCCAACAAGTATTTTGTGTGTATCAAAGCCTGATATCTCTTCTTCCTCTGAGCTCCATTGTACAAATCCAAAAACTATTAAAAACACATCAGTGAGCCACACTGTTTGCTTCTTCATCACCATGAACACACACCCGCTGCAGTTTATCTTGACTCCCACACCGTCCTTCTGCCGCAAATACTCACTAGACCTCCAAATGTGGATTAATCAGCAGCTGACAATAGCCCCCAACAAATGCACCATCTTCCTCTTGTTTGAGTAATGTTTCATAAAAACTACAGTCACCAGCTGTTTTAGGAAATTACTAAGCCTTTTTAAAATTAAGTATATAAAAACATGAAAGTATATGTTCTTGATTCATCCCATCTTCAGTCGGAACCAATAGGCTTTGGGCTGAGAGCCACTACAGGGTAGGGAAGTCAGAAAGTTTCATTTTGGTCTTTTTATGAAATTTCCTGACAATAAGAAATAATTTAGAAGAATTCCAACCTTATGTACCTGCTGCCCTTCTGTGGAATGTCATCAGCTATCTTGTTCAGAATGAACTGAAAAGATTTAGTAACAGATCGTTACCTCATTCAGTACTGTGACCGTACTGTGACAGTACAGTACTGTCACAGTACGGTCACAGTACTGGTGGAATTACTTAATTTGTTGAGGATGACCCATTTAGCTATGTTATCCAACAAATTACTACCAGAGACAATGGTTTTCAGCTTCTTTTGTCAATAAAATGAATTCCTGAAATCCACCATGAGCATCCCTCTCTAAAATATTTATTATGGAAGAATAATTCCTAAAATTATACTGTAAAAAAAATGAAATACTGGTGAAAGTAGGCACTGAAACTATTCCATCTTTGGGAAAATGTACTTTTAGTGCAAAGTTTTTCCAGTTCATTTCAACACATGAGTTTTTCCTAGAGCTGAGATCCAGCGGTGAGCATGACTGCAGCTTAGGACACACCAGCTTTAACCTCAGACATGACTGCTGTTGCTGAACCAGGCCGCAACCTCCGGTTCTGAAAAGTGAAGCAATTGTGGAAATATTACCTCAGTAAACATTGTAAACATGAGTTTATGGTCTCAATCTCTAGTTTCAAGTATTCTTCAATACAGCATGATGTTCATTTAGTACATTTGAAAAGATGTCATTATTTAGAGTAAAATAGACCATAAAGCAGAGTGTGCTCTATCCGGTTCAAACTTGAGGCCTCCATGAACCGATGGATGACCTCATGGTCATGGTGACTACTATGCCTATGTCCACTCATATATGTACTTAACTGAAAACTAATGGGTACTGTGAATGCATTATTGCCCAACAACTCTAGTACTGACAGTGTCAGCAATTAGCTGTTATTTACCTTTGAATCATCTCAATATCCCGGCTCTGACTGACTGCAGGTGAAACACTCAATACAAATAATCAATCAAACAACTGACAGAGAATATTTCAAAATTCACTTCATTCCAGCTTCTCAAAAATGAATACTTGCTGCGTTTCTTATTATATGTTGGGGTTTTGGACGAGGAATTTAAATATGAACATGGGCTGGTCTGGTTCTGGTTTTCTTTAACTGACCTTTTAAAGACCAAATGATTAATTGATTGAAAGAGATAATAATCAGCAAATTAAACAATAATGAAGATCAGTTACAGCCCTTGACATGGTGAAGTTTGATCAATCCAACATCTGGAGAAACACTGAACACTGCACTGACCTCTGGACTCTGGTTATATTGCTAAACTTCAATATTTTTAGTCTTATTGAATGACAAACTCTTCAGTCAGTCAAAGCACCTCTGAAAACATTCCAGTTCATTTCCTCACCAATTTGGTCACCAGCCAGCTGTGTTCATATATGACATCCCTTCATCAATGAGGAGTCTCATTTTCTCTGCAAACACGTCAGCAGTTGCTTCGGCAAACGACAAACAGCTACTTTTGTTGGTCGGAGCAGTCGAGGCTTCCAGATGGTTTTGAAGCCTTGAGTTCAGCTATTTGGCCGTCGCCATCTTGGTTTCTTGAAACTAGAAGTGACACATCTAGAGAGGAGCTGAGTGCGACTGAACACTCAATAAGTGAACAATTGACCTTCATGAACTAAAAACACACAGTAAATTTGTTCCACGAAAACATCGAGAACGCTGTGGTAAAGGCCTGTCAACCACTGTGTAGCCCTGCCCTAAAGCATCCCCTGCTTTATGGTCTGTTTGACTCTAAATGGACCATAATGTACTAAATAAACATCATGCTGTATTGAAGAAGACTTGAAACTAGAGATTGAGACCATAAACTCATCTTTACAATGTTTACTGAGGTAATAAATCAAGAGAGAAGTAGAGTCATTTTCTCATAGACTTCTATACAACCAGAGGAGTCGCCCCCTGCTGGTCGTTAGAAAGAATGCAAGTTCAAGACACTTCCACGTTGGCTTCAGTCTTCAGACCCGGAGGCTTCGCCTGGTTTGGACCGATGGAAAAACCTGAGGGGCGTAAACATGAAGTCACACATACTGACATGTAACTCATCGGCTGGACAGTTTTAATGATGTCAGTGGTTCGCTTAAATAACATGGCTGCTGGTTAGTGATCTGAGATGACCACTCAGCAGTCTATTTACTGGATGATAATTGGTGCAGTTGGATTGACCGACAATTGTCTGTGTCTGTCCCTTGGTAAATACCAGTAAATCCTGTGGAATGGCTCTTTATTGACCTCTTACCGAGAGACTGCAAGGGGGATGCACCAACACACATACATTCACAGAGTGATTTGTGTTTAGTGTGTATCCTCCGAGGCTCCTACCTGACAACTCAATACACAGTTGTGTGTGTTTTTGCATGCGGACAACCATGCAGCCTCCTCTTTCTCGCACACCTAAACTGTGAATTGATGGGGGCCCTCAGAGGCGGAAGCATTGATTATCTGACTCTGAGCTCCCCTTACAGAACGGATGCTAACTTAGCTTAGTTAATGCTATTAAACACACCGTTCACACACATAGAATAAACAGAGAAGTATGGAAATGATTGCCTCTTTGCGCATATGCATGTGACAGACATGCACAGCATGTACAAGCGTGAAATGTGGCTGACTGTTATTCCAGCCATGACCCTGCCCTGACCTTCAGTGTGCTCTCTTTAAACCTGATCCCTCTCCCCAAGCGGTCCTTGTGGCTCCGGTTTAAGGAGAGGTTCTGTTTAGGCTAACCTTGACAAATTGTTCAGGTCCCAAAACATACAAGTTATAGAAGTATTGTATGTATGTACTGTATTATTTGTGTTGCTGGGAATAACTTTTTTTCTTCGGGATAACATTACTTTAAAAATGAAAGTCAGGTTCAGGCAATCAAACCACTTAAGTTAGGTTTTGGAAAAACATCATATTTGGGCTTTAGATAGCTATGTACAGTTATGTTTAGGCAAGAAAAGCACAGCGCGGTGTCGAACACCAGATTTCTGGTTGAAAGGCCTGTGTTTGTTGGACCATCCACTTCCCCTCCAGCCAGCCATAATGTGTCTTTTTGGATATCATATACTACATCACTTGCTCTGGCTGTTGCATAGTCACGTGGATGCATTTCATTTGCGTGTCCACAAGGATCCCAATTGTCTTTGACATTGTTTTTGCACTCACAAAACAGACAATTTGCTTCCATCTACAGGAAACCAATAGATTCCATTCGGTGACAACCTAATGCTCACTACCTAATACTGGGCTGGATTATAAACCGTTACAGAATGACAGCTTTTGGGTTGCCAGGTTGTGAAAAAGAACTAGTCTATAATGTTATAGTGCAGTTATAAATAGCATGGATTTCCTACTTTATAGCAAGTATTTTATTATAAATGTTAGTAAGCCAACAAAATGGTTCTCGTTAAATAATCGTATACATTTTGCATCACCGCTACACAGTTGTTGAATTTTAGAGCTAGATATTTCACAATTGGGCAATGCAACAAATGTTGTAATTTACTAATCAGCCTCTTATGAAAAGTGCCTTATTGTATAGTGGTGCCAGTTCTCCTTGGTGATGTCTCTCAGAGACTATTTTGAACGTACAGTACTAGGCTGTACGTTAAAGTTACACTTATAGATCATATTATTTGGGGAGATCGACAGGAAATCCTATAGATTGTACTTTTTACAGCAGTAACTTGGAGGTCAAAGGACAGGTAATCTTGAAATAGTTACAGATGAATTGTTATGAATGCTTTCATCTGATAAGGCAAATGAGACATGAAAAAAAATTGTGGGAAATAAGTTAAATGTACAAGACTGTGTAATTATTTTAACAGTGAAGGAACTACTCAACCCATCAATCTACGTAATTTCCCCTGTTTCATAGTCAGCTGGATGCATTTCATTTGTGTGTCCAACGCGAAATAAAAAATGACAATCCGTGTCTATGTACATGAAACCAATAGATTTCCCTTTGTGACTATTTCATGACCTGTCATTAACTTTTGGTTTGCCAGGTTATGAAAAATAATCCGTCTATTATGTAATAATACAGGTATAAATGTTGGTAACACATTAACAATTACTCATGGATTTCATACTTTATAACATGTATTCAATTATAAATGTTAGTAAGTCAATAAAAAAAAGTTTTCTGTTAAATAATTCATACATTTTGCAGTCATAAATGTTAGGAAGTTATTAGGAAATGGATTTTACATCAAAATTGGGTAATGCAAAAACAGTTCTTGTTATGGCTTCATACTACTTTGAAGGCACAGCACAAGGCTGAGGCAGGACGGACTGTGAAGTGACAGTTTGTCCCTCTAATCTAAGTCGTCCTTTTTGACTCTCAGTCTGCAGCACGTGTCAGCAACGAAAAATGTCTGCGTGCAAAGTTAGTGCAGCGGCAGAGCAGCAGGACCGACTGCGTGTCTGGGGGGTAAAGTTTCCTCTTGACTTTGCGGGATGATAAAAAATCCACGGCTCACATATTTCACCAGAGCTGCTAAGTGGGTGATCTATCATGCCTGAGTTATGCAATATCATACACACACACACACACACACACACACA
>NW_022280171.1:290522-291384 GCF_004355925.1 Anarrhichthys ocellatus
TTTTTTTTATTTTTTTTATACATTCTCCCTGAGCGAGACGCGAGGTCTTCCTTCCCCGTAATATTATGGGATCGCACCAGAGACGAATTCCCGCTGGCCGCGGTCTCACAGGCCGTGTGGTGGAACCCCCGTACCTTATCAATGATGTATCTAAGTGGGTATTTAAAACCAATCAAAACCAACAGCCAGTAGCATTTTAGTGGTTGACGTGAACGCGCTCATTACGTTATTATTATTATTATTATTATTATTATTGAATCCTATCTGAAACCCGTCCGTCTCTACTTTTATTAGTAAATTCAGTGAGTTTTAATAAGAACACGTGACAGGATCAATGGCTTTTGAACAATGCTCGAACTGTCCCAGTGTTCCCTTTATACAGTCTGGGAGAGCTTCTTGGATCAATGGCACTTCTAATGGTGGCTTCATATGGAACAGTTTCATACGGAAATCCGAACACAACTCGGCCACATGCTTTTGGATGTTTTTGTCTCGTGGTGATATAAACCGTACGACGAGCTGGCTATACGTCTCTCCACATGTGCGGAGATATCTATAAATAATGATGAATATATGACAAGATGGCATAACTGATAAGTAGTATTGCATTCTAACTGTAGCAAAATGTTCCAATTAACTCCTTATGCGAAGGGCTTTAATCGATTAAAGGGTTAATACTATCGAAATAAATAATAACAATAATAATAACAATAAAGCAAGTCGGGGTCAAAATAAGTTGTTTCGTCTCGGGTAGAGGTTTCTGACGTGTGACTCAATAACAGTGGTTGTTTGCCAGAATCTACTTGTGGTTTTCAGGCCTGTTATTATATGAATATATATATATATATTCATATAATAACAG
>NW_022280171.1:311384-320511 GCF_004355925.1 Anarrhichthys ocellatus
ATATATATATATATATATATATATATATTTACAAATACATACATATACACACATATATATATATATATTCATCTATCTATCTGAAAATGTCCATTGGTATTTGAACGTAAAACAGAATAAAAGCTAGTTTCTGGTTGAACACAGCAAACGCTACATTGTTGCCAAAACGTCCATGGTGCGCCCTGACGTCACACAGCCCCAGGTGACTTAATTGCTCTCAACCAGTATGATGATGACAGGGAAGGACATGGAGCGCGCGGAGAGGAAACACGCAGTTCACATCCCCACGGCGTGACGCACACAGCCCATAATCGATCAAAAACATATAAACTGATAACGTTGTTATGAACTAAAGGGCTCCTGGTGACAAGAGGAGGAAGAGGAGGGGGGCTGCGGCAGCTTACTGCAACACGTGGTCTTCCCCTTCCTCACAGCATGGGCAAAGCACCTGCCACACACACATACACACATACAGCGATATGTAAATGAGGCAGCTTCCTCTTCTACAGCGGATTTCTATTTTTTTGTGTACTCACTCTTCTGTAGCTCGCGGATCTCCTTCCTGGCGTCGACATCACATCAAGTTCAACCATTTTATTTCCTCCTCGTTGTCGCTATTGCATTTCCCTATTCTCCTGCTTCTTTACATCTCCAACAAATCGGCAGCATGTGTTCCACTCTTCTTCTTTTGTGCTCTTTTACTTTTGGTTCTCTCCCTCCGTACAGAGGAGCGTCCCATTCAGCATCCACGTCCTCCTTCTCTCTCTTCCTCCGACGCCACAGGTTTGTTGACCTCTTCGAGTTTCGTGGTGTCTTTAAAAAAAGAGAAAGAAGAAGAAGAAAAAAAGTCGCTGTCATTTCCGTGGACAACCCCGCTCGCACGCACGCGCGCGGAGACGCACTCACTCCGGTCCTCCGGTAGAGTGTAAACAAGGCTGTATTGGAAGTGCATCGCTCAGAATCCCGCGGTTGAATAATCGTAATCATACTTTCCATGTAAGACTATTAACGGCGATAATCCATCGTAAAAAAACAAAACAAAGACAACACGACACCGGAGCGTCGCACACCAGCACCGGTGCGCTCTCGTGCGTAAAGACAAAATAAAAAACAACCGAATTGGCATTAAATGATAATGGAGAACCCCCCACCCGTCACCGGTGGCCGTTCCGAGTGTTTCCCGGTGTTACAGCGCGCAATTACGGGGCTGAGGGAGACCGAGCAGGGCTGCTGTGTGCAGACTGTGGGCTCTTTAAGGCGCTAAGTGTTGTGCGTGTGTGCACGGACTCAAGTTTTCAAATTAATCTGCCAGTTTGGCACACTCTTTGTTTAACGGGCGAGGCGTGTCACTCCGCGTCCCCGGTACACATTTTAATATTGGTGAGACGCGCTGACCTCCCGTTCACCCCGAGCACAACCAAGCGCCCCCCCTCTCCTTCCCTTCCTCATCCCCCCTCCCTTTTCCACACCCTTCCTTTCAGCCATTTCCACCTCTCTCTCTCTCTCTCTCTCTCTCTCTCTCTCCCCTCTCCTCCCACGTTCTGACACCAGCTCCACGCACTCCTATATATAGGACAACGAGGGGCGGGTGTGACAGCACGAGGGGATGGAGGGGGGGTTCTTTCGCTCTCACACTCACACACTGATTCTTTTTTTCTCTTTTCTCAGATCATTTCTCCTTCTTCCTTTTGTTGTCTTCCTTTTGTTGACACCAGCGTGCACGCTGACATGTGAACCTGCAGAAACACTTCAAGAGTCTTCCGCCTGCGTGTTTCGTGTTGTTTTGCAGCTCTGCTCGCGTTAACCGTCTTCGGCGCAGCGCTCCGAGCCGCGCAGGGCTCGCACGCGGAGGTATCAGGTGGATTTATATTGATGTTATTCGACTCTCTGCAGCCCGCCGATGGGGTTTGATCGAGTTAACCGCGGCCATATGTCCACACTTATCCCCGCTCATTTCACTACTATTACTTTCCTTATATTTCCACATTTTATCACAAACGTGTCGGTTACAGAAAAAAACCCAGATGTGTATTATTGTTTTTTTTATGTTCCATTTCGTTTTACATGAGGCGTTTCTGTGAATAATACCTTGTAGATTGTATCTGTATTTAAAGATAACGACGCATTCAAAGGGAGCGATATTCACGTGTGACGTTTTACAAGTGCCATGCACGCGCAAACCCGCAGCAGCCTCGCGTCTGAAAAACCGACAGGCGCACAAGCGCACTGCGTTCTTAATTGAGTTGATTTGCTGAACTCAGGATGAACCTTTGGAGAAAGACGTAATCTGTAACGTAGTTATTCGTCCATTACCTTTTTTGGCGTGCGTGCGTGTTTACGTCAATAAACAGATTATTTATTTTCTGAATTATCATTTTTGCTGCTTCGCGGCGACTAATTTCCCCTCCTCTCTGCCGGCCTCCTGCCATTTAACCATAAAGCACAGCTCCAACAATTAGTGTCCAAACGCTGCTATTCAACAGGAGCTGAGATTAAACGATCCCGACTTCAGATTGTTTGTCTCATTGTTCGAGGTCCAAGCAGTTCGCCAGATCAAACAGATGCTAGTGCACATTCAATTATTCTTTATTATTGTTATTATTATTTTATCAGTACTTAATTGGGGTCTGTTTCTGATTACTTATTTCATGATTTGTTTCCCCACATCTGGCTAAGTTTGTGTGAAAGATGTAGAGGGCGAACTCATTTCTGCACACATGTAACAGCAATTACAACAACAACAAAATAAAACAGTTAGTACATTTAGTTAAGTGTTAAAAAATACAAAATTAATATTAATAATAATGTCCCATGAAAAACACTAGTTTACACAGTTAATAAAGAGAGAGAAAAGGATGGACAGCAGTGAGAACAATGGTTTGAGGCTCATTGCTCTCAGCTAGAAAGTAAACAGAGGGCCACACATTCATCTCGCAGTGGACAAATCAGATAAGAGGAGCAATATTTGGTGGATGGTGCGCGAGATAAGGGAGTGATTTTGACAGGGTCTTGCTGATAAGGCTGAGGAGAGGAAGAGCTCTGCTTCGCTTAAACTCCCTCTCCAAAAAAAATGCTTTAGGGATTTATAAATATAGCTGCTAGCTCTGAGCACAAACCTACCACTTTACAATCTCTCTCTCACACAGACACGCACACGTGCACGTAGGCTCAATTGTGTATGTGTGATTTAACATGGAAGTATCCCATTCTTCATCAACATACTTCATTACAGACTGTCGCCTTACTTTTAAAATGAGGTTTTACATTGTATTGCAATTGGACATAATGAGGTTCGTGTCAACAGAGGCAGATTAATAAAGACGCATACAATATCTATTGTTTATTGTAGCTACTTGTGTATTTTCATTTAGACCAGGTCAAGTAGTAAAAGTAATATGATGCCTTTTTGTAATTTTGGTTACATTTTTCTCTCACCTCCATGGCCAAAATATCATAAGTCTTTGAAAAGAAAGTGACTGCATATGAAATACAAATGTTAGCTGGTGAGAACAGAATGTGTAGCCAAACACCTGCACCCCCCCACCCCCCCCCAGACATCCACCCACCTCCATGTCACCGAATACCTTCCGCCCTCCCACCACCACCTTCAACCCCTCCATTTTTCCTGCCTTTCTTCTCCCTTCATCTCTCCCTCTGTACATCGCGGCCGCCTTTTGTTACCGGGGAAGGGAAGGGGAGGTCAGGCCTTCACCTCTCCTCTGCCTCCTGCTATCATTTCTCTCATCTGTACCCTCTCTCCCTGCCTCTCCCTCCCCTCTTTTTTTTTTTTTTTGCCTTTGACATACAGCAATTGGGGTCTGGAGTCGAGTGAGCGAGGAGTGGCGAGGGCGGAACTCACGCACGACGGTGAACTGTTGACCCTTCAACTCCGTGAACCCTGAGCTGCGGGCCGTCCAGCCAGGCTGCTCGCTGGCCCGCCTACAGCCTGATGGAAATAAGAAGGAGCGAGGCAGCGACGACTCTTAATTCACCTGCTAGCTCGAACATGTTGTGCTAAACTGGATTAGCTTGGTTAGCTTGTTGCTCTCTCTGGCCGACAACAGCGAGGAGAAGAAGACAGGCTACAGCTTAAAGGAGGCACACGTTCATCCACAGCGCCTCATTAAAATGGCGCTTTTTTTGTTCCACTCTGTATCTTACACCTAAAGTCATACGAACACTCACCATTAATCAACTGCGAAAGACGGCGACGGGTCGGACAGTTGTGTATTTGAACAGCGAGGGAGAGACGAGGGTCGGTTGGGATTCAAAAGGAATGGGGGGGGCTGCAAGGGAGCGTGCTGCAGGAACAGAGCTGAGGGGTTTCTCGCGCCGATTGTCGGTGTCCTGGTCTAAAGCGGGCTCTGGTGGCGGCGCGAGAGAGCTGCATTCTGCAGGGGGGAATATTAGAATCCTCCGGCACACAGAACGCGTTGGACGGCGAGCGAAGTAAACCGACAATGCATTCGTTTTAATGTGTCGCGGGAAACATTGTCAAAAGAGGACATTTTTAATAATACAAAAAGCTTTTAACCTATATATCCCAAACTACTGTTGTTACAGCAGCAACGACGACCCTTTCTTGTGGTTATTATTATTAGTATTACCATATGCTGTATTTGGGAGATTAATTGTAATTATTGTGTAATATTTTTATCATCAATATTATTATTATTACAAATAGTAGTAGTATTGCTATTTCCATATGCTATATTTGGGAGATTAATGTAATTATTGTATGATTATAAGTATTATTAGAATTATAATAATTACCTATTATTATTAGTAGGCTATAGTAGCCTGTTATAGGCTAATATTTTGCCATCCCACCTTAAATAGTGGTGGACCCTCGATTAGCTGGACAATTTAAGTTTAAATCGACAATAACGCTGGAGTAGCATAATGCACATTTTGCCTACATTTCATCATTATATTATTTGAATAGGACCACAGCTATGTGTAGCCATTACTTCACTATAATGTCCGAGGAGCAAGCACGGTCTTAAAGTTGATCTCTTAGCGTGTTACCCATGTACGTTGGAATAAAACCTAAAACAAATAAACATTGCATTTACCCACCCATGACCTGCATCATTAAATATTTGCAAGGTTATCGGCTTGTCATAACCCATCGCCAATGCAAACAAAAGCTCTTGTGACTGTATTCCCAGTGCTTCACAAAGCGCCACTGATGAAGGCTTATTTATCGACCGCAAACACTTTTGAAGGAAAGCAATTCATTTCCCCGATTTATACTAAAACCATATAGCCATAGGCCTATTCATCTTTTCTCCACATATATTTCGGCATGTTGTATTATGTATTACATGAATTTTTAGTTGGGTTACCGCTCTGTATTTATCCAACCAGCCTCGTTTAAATTGTGGAAGCTTTTGGTTTGTTTGAGGTAAACATCCCTCCCTTCTGACCCGGAAATGGGGGACACGGGTAAATAAATTAAAAAAGACAGTTGTTCACATTCACAGTGTGATGCTGTGCTAACTTCTCGTTCCCCCTCCTCCCTGCGCCTGCGCGGCAGCCTCCTCGTGCCGTGCGTGGGTCGAGCCTGTCTGCTGACCTCGATGTGACTTCCCTGCTCGTGCATTATTCATGAGACCGCGCCGTTCACCCCCCCTGTAAAGCAATCACGTGCGATGCTGCGAAGCGAAAAAAAGGGGAAAATATAGTGTGTGCGTGTCCGTCTGTCTGTGTCGTTATACAGGATAGGGAATAGCTACTTTTTTTAAATAGACTTGGCTTCACAATATCCTCGCATATAGCTGCAATCCGCAGAATGGGCTTTTCCAAATTGCTGAAATTGAACGAAATTTAAACTTACATTATCAAAATGAGGCTGAGCAAAAAAAACAAAAAGTGTTCCACGCCAGTGGTTTGTGTAAAACACACACAGGACCTTCCCATGCCCGGGTCACTCACCTTCTCTCTCTCCATCTCTCTCTCTCTCTCTCTCTCTCTCTCTCTCTCTCTCTCTCTCTCTGTCTCATATGACCTGCCAATAAACCCACCAAACACAACAAAACACACCCCATTCACTCCCATGCAACTCTCTTACACACACACACACTGACAAACACACCTTTGCAATGCAATGAAATAAGATGGAAAAGAGCCAGTCGCATTAGTTACTCACCCCACTCATCATCACCAACACACAGACTGTAAAGCCAAACACAGCGCCTTCTGACAGCCTCGACAGGTTCAAAGGAGCAGCGGCAAGCCCGTGCACATAACACACATAATGCGCATAATGCGCATAATGGCGAGGGAGAAGCGGCTCCGCGGGCTGGAGCTGCCCTGTGTACATAAACGGGAAACAGATGACACACACAGCGAGAAAAAAACACAAAGGAGGCCATACAGAGCGGCTGCACCTTCCCCCGTGTCACAGCCTCTCTCACTTTTTTTTTTATCCCGACAAGAAAAGCAACTACAATTTGTGTCACGCGTGTCGTGTCCCTGTCTCTGTGTGTATGTGTGTGTGCGTGTAATGTGGGGTCACTGCTACTGGCGGGGGCTGTTCCTGTATCATCATTAAAAGGAGGAAGTTGATGAAAAATGAAATGTGGAGGGTTTTTTTCTCGTCTTCCTGTTTACTGAACTGAAACTTCCTCAAGGACCTATAGGCCGCTCCAAACACACACACACACACACACACACACACACACACACACACACACACACGCACACGCACACACACACACACATACACACACACGCACACACACACACACCCAACACACACGCACACAGGACTGTGGTTGGGGGGTATGAACCGTTATCTCACACCGGATGTAGAAAATTAATTTTTGTCATGGTGGAAAAGAGGCTGGCTCGACAAAAATGCATTGTGCAAGATGTGTTAATATTATAATTGTAGTTATTAATTATACTGCTAATTGTTGTTGGTAATATTTTATACATTTTGATATTTTGTACCCCAGAAAAACTTAGTTGACCTAGTTTATTTCATTGTATTTTCTTCCATCTTCTGACTGATATTTTGGGCTGATGACGTTCATCGGCTATATACTTTCGGTTAATAATACCACGTTATTATAGGACAGTCTAGGCCTACAGCCTGGAAAAAAACCAAACGTGTGGTGACATCTGAAATTAACCTTTTCTCCATAATTTACCAGAGAAGACTTTTACTTTGAAGAAGAACGTTTTTTTTTCCTCTAAATAATTGATGGCCTGACTCTAAATAGCATTTGTGTGAAGCTGGTGAATAATCATTGTGAAGGTGGAGGGGCAACGCAAGGAATCCCCAGACTGAAAATGCATCGGGGCCCACGGGCTGGCTGCATGCGTATAAAGTGAACGTTATAAATGAGAGTTTGAGAGCAGAGAGGGACTTCCGAGAGCTGAGTCCTCGTCTCTTATTAGCGGGGCGCAGAGGACACCGGATGAAGTGTGTCCGAGGCGAGGAGAGACACACTCAGATACTTAAACACTGTAAGAGCAGGGTTAGGGTTAGTGTGTGGGTAGGCCTGCTCTGTGAAATTTATTGTAGAAAAATAAATAAAGAAGGAAAAAAGGAGGGAAATAAAAGATTTAAAAAACTAATTTGAGAGAGTTAAATAACGTGAATAGATACAAACATAAGACATTACATTTACTATGAAAATATATAGCACATGAGACGTCTGAGGAAAAGTTTAGAAAAAAAATGTCCCCATAGTTTTAATGGAATCCTCTAGAAACTAAACCTATATTTTCACGAACAACACGCACTACTATCTTTTACTGGAGCGTTCAGCCGCATCTCACGGCCTTCCTTATACCTAGTGGCTACGCTATATAATATTTTCTGAAATAAAGTGTTTGCTGCCAAATTAATCAAAATTATTCAAAAATGTATAGTATGTCTGATTTAAAGTAACATCGTGTTGTATGTCAATGCCAAGCTTAGTGTTTGCCGGCGCCCTGTTGGCCCTAACACAAAAAGGAGAACTATTTATTGAATTGTCTTCAAGTGACGTTTTTACCACCGGGGTTTGGCTACTGACTATCCACCGGGCGCATTGATTGAATGCTTTAAAAAAAAGTTTGAGACTCCACTCTGTATCTACCAGTATAAGAGCGTCCGCCCTTGACAGGAGACATTAAACAATTTACATGAAGGATCTGAGCAATAAGAGTCGAGCGTGCGCGAGGAGAGCGCGGCGCCGCGCGACTGGTAGCCGGGTTTTGACAGCTCGAGTAGCGCTTTCAGACATCACACGGAGATCAGTGTTGTGGACTCATAAAGATACACAAGGGTCCGAGTGGAAGGCACTATGCTGTTACCACCTCCAACACAGCAATGCACTTATTCCATTATTATTTCATAACGCTGCTGGTTTCCTTTACGGCTTCATTTTTTGCGTTATCGACTACTCTTTATTGAATTGTTTGTGTCTAAATGCGATTTAAAACATGTTGTGTCACATACCTGTCATACTTTCCTGTTGGGCGCATATTGTGTTATTTCTGTTAACACAATATTTCTGATTTTATGTGTGTGACGTGTCATGTATAGTCTTTGTTTCATGGTTTAAATATCACTTAGTAGTCCATTAGGTTCGTTTAACTAGAGTTGTGGGTGTCACGTGCCCTCATTAGTACAATTTCCATTAATATTTAAAGCTCTTCAATCGGCCCCGTTTCATTCGTTGAAGTGTGTAATGACGAAGAGGACTCCAGTCAAGGACAGGATTTAAGGTTGGGGAGTTTTGGGGCCACGCCGTTTCATTCCTGATTAGCAACATGTGATTGACTCTAATACAGACATTTCAAAGCCTTTTTGAAATGTCTGTATTAGAGTTGGTTGTTGTTTGCGCATTATTTGATGTAATTTGCAAGCTTTTCTCCAACAAAAGATCCTCGAGTTAAACACATATGTGTGTGTGTGTGTGTGTGTGTGTGTGTGTGTGTGTGTGTGTGTGTGTGTGTGTGTGTGTGTGTGTGTTTACTGTGAGTCAAACAACAGGCCAAAGCTCCGTTGTAAAATAAGCTGGTGAGCCTTGGGAATGTTTGTATTCACGACGCTTTTTTTCACTCACACCCATCCTGCCTGGAAAATACAAGGGCGCGGGGGGTGGGAGGGGCTGGGGGGGGGGGGGGG
>NW_022280171.1:320611-325005 GCF_004355925.1 Anarrhichthys ocellatus
TGTGTGTGTGTGTGTGTGTGTGTGTGTGTGTGTGTGTGTGTGTGTGTGTGTGTGTGTGTGTGTGTGTGTGTGTGTGTGTGTGTGTGTGTGTGTGTGTGTGTGTGTGTGTGTGTGTGTGTGTGTGTGTGTGTGTGTGTGTGTGTGTGTGTGTGTATGTGTGTGTGTGTGTGTGTATGTGTGTGTGTGTGTGTGTGTGTGTGTGTGTGTGTGTGTGTGTGTGTGTGTGTGTGTGTGTGTGTGTGTGTGTGTCCTTTTCCATACACTTCTTGGTTAATGTTAGCACACACAGGGGCATTTTTCCCAACTCTAAATCCCTTATTGGAACCAGTTTTACGCACACAAAGGCCGTGCGTAAAAAGTGACAAAACAAACGTACTGTGATATGAAACGCTTACTCTCCACAAAAAATAATAATAATGGCGCAATAAAAGCCACTTCACAAAATGACTGCAATATGTCCATATGATCCAGCAAGAGAGCGAGAGAGAACACACAACCATCATTCGGACGTTAAAAAATCACGTAGACAACAACATCTGCCGTTCTGGATCGGCTCGTCAGAATGTCATTGTTAAAGCACTTGAACAAACCATTTTTAGAATGTAAGAGGGAATAGCCTCGTGGTGAAAGATGCTAGTAAGCAGTATTAACGTTATTCTAACAGATCCAACTTGTTTCCCTTTTTATTTTATGTTTGTAAAAGTCTCCGCACCGCACAGTCTCCTGTGCGCCACCATTACGCACGTCAAAACGCACCCAAGCGTGATTTGGAGGCAACAGACAAAAGTGCACCCCAAATGCACGCGCGCGCACACACACAGGCAGCATTTTACTATCTCTGACGCGGACCGACCGTCCGATCCGCGGACCAGACACAAACAACGCACCGGAGCTCCGTTGCACTCAGCGAGCGCGTCAACACCGCGGCAATCCAGAGTGAGTGAGTGACATGGTAATTACACAGCTCTCTCGCTCTCTCTCTCTCTCTCTCTCCCCCTCTTCAACCTCCCGCCCCTCCCCACTCCCCCACTTACAGACAGCCAAACGCTACTTACTGTGCTTCCCTGCTCTTTCTCTCCACCGGGGTTTTCACAGCGTTCCAGAACGTGGGGCGCCGAGCGGAGCTCGTCGGGCTCGGCGTGTGAACCGGAGCAGGAGCAGCGGCCGGTATAGTGGCCCGCTCTCTCTCCCTCTCTCTCTCCCTCTCACACACACAACCCTCCCCCCCGCTCCCTCTCTACTTTACTGACCCCTTTAGGATCCCCGCGAAGCCGTTAAACCGTCACTTGCTTTCTAGAATGTGAAATATATAGTACATTGTCAACTCCCCAAAACCATAAAACTAACTTTATGGACCCCACGTGACCAGGGGAGAGCCAGTGAGAGGTATCAGTCTGAGGCCGGGCCTGATCTTTACGATCCAACTTGGAGATAAAAACCCTCATCCGTTTGACATGTAAATGTCAGAGCTACCGTCCTTTTTTATAGTTTGGCCCAAAGCAGAAAGAGGTTAGCTTTAAAAAAAAACATCTCAACACACATACACAGACACACAGACACACACACACACACACACACACACACACACACACACACACACACAGAAGAGGTAGGAGATGGTTGTGTCCAGATGAGGCTAGGAACAGGACAGGATCTCGTACCCCCCACGCCACCTCCCCTCCATCAGCTCAGAAATAGCCGTGTATGCGCATGGAAGCTGAAGCGGCATCAGTCGGTGAGTTTAAAAGTTCAGTTGGTTGTTTACAGTTGGAAGGCGGAGACGGTAACCTAATTTGGCCGGGAGTGACCTCCGTTATAGGACGGAAAGGGAGGCTGTTTCGAGAAAAGTGACCAATTTGTCTACCGCGGGCAGTTTGTTGTCTTGTCAGACTTGTTCAGCAGGGATGGAGATTGGCTTGTGTGTTTTCTGTGTGTATGCGTGTGTATTTTATGCAGCTTGTTTAGTGATTGTCGAGCAGGACGCTGTGATGCTGCTGATGTCTAGGAGGTTGTTGCCTTGGAAATGTGGCGTTCAGGGTTAAAACCAGGCCTGGAAAAAACAGGCTTGCGGGGCCTCCGGACGAATGTTTGGCGCGGTGCGTCTTTACGCACGACGCAGTTTGGTTTCTCCTCTAGCTTGAATAATTTGGTAAAATTGAAAACTGAGAGTTGAGCTTTTGCACAAGACCAGGCTCAGAAATGCGCATGAGATGTTAGATGTACAGAAGAAGAATAGGACTCGGTTTGGTTTGTCCAGACCCATTCAGGGCTAAATCCACACTTTCCTGGGCTATTTCTCAGCGAGACGCAATAAAACGACCTGAGAGTTTGGCAGCGGGCACAGATTTACTAATAAAATATATTATTCACAATAAATACATAACGGAAACTAGCACAAATACTCCTGATTGATTTTTCTAAATGAATTTTTTTGGGACGAGCACATTGCTCCAGCTGAACCCAAATACTTAAACCTAAACCCTTTTGGCTCGTGTAAAAACGAAGCCATTTGTGCGTGCAGTTTGGCTACAGACGAGCAGCTGATCGAGTCCGTCTGGTATTGACGAGTATGGGCAACTTTATTGTTGTTGTTGTTTTTACTCCAAGTTACAAACAAAATACAAAAAGCTCATTGGCAGAAAGCTCACATGCCTCACAGGACAGTAGCCATTTCCCTCACATGCACGCACGCACACACACTCACTCACTCACACACATTGCAACTGGAACAGCCAATTGGTCACATTTTAGAAAATGACAATATATATCTATGTACATCCTTTCTGAAACATGTATCCAATAATTACAACAATAATAACAATAATATACATTTACACTATTTTTTGAATAATATAGCTTTACACAACATGATACAGAGATGTTAGCAGGGCTGTTTGTTTACACATACACACACACACACACACACACACACACACACACACACACACACACACACACACCTGCTTCCCAAATAAGAAACAGGAGCAGATTTGAATGGCGAGGAACAGAGAGACAGACATATAGAGGAAGGGTGAAGGCTACACACTGGCTGAACTTACAATACGAGCTCACATGTTAACATCAAGAAAGCACTTTGTCAAATATAAAACATCGCACGTGGCACATAAAACGATATTCAGACATCAAACAACAGGTAGCAATGTTGCAAGGTAGGACGTAAGTAGAAACGTATATAGTTAGGTAGCATTATTCATCCTTCCCTTATCTCGACTCCTCTGCTCCGGACATATATATTTTTTAAAACAACATACAGGAACACTACGGGGTTTTTTTTAGATTTTTTTTTTACAAGAGCAAGTACCACAGTTTTTATTTACGTTGCCCTAAAACACCAACATGCCGAACAAATAAAAAGTGCTGCGTTGCTGTACAGTACTCCGTTGATAGAAAGGAAGTGTTTCTTTTTTTAATCTAGATCTATATTTGTACATATGTTTCTTCATCGCCGTCTTCTTTTGCTCCATGTTCTATCTTTCTGTTTTGTCTGTATTTTCCCTCCTGGGAAGAAGCCTGTACATGGTAGTTAAACCCTCTCCAAAGAGATGGACGCATGGATTTCTTTTTCATTTTTTTGAAATTTCATTTCTTAGGGTTGGAAGGCGCTGCCGGCGGTGGCCAGGCTCATGCTCTTCAGCTTGTTGTCCTTCTTCCACTTCATCCGCCGGTTCTGGAACCAGATCTTGATCTGGCGCTCCGTGAGGCAGAGCGCGTGGGCGATCTCGATGCGCCGCCGCCTTGTGAGGTACCGGTTGAAGTGGAACTCCTTCTCCAGCTCGAGCGTCTGGTAGCGGGTGTACGCCGTGCGCGCCCGCTTCCCGTCCGGGCCTGTCATATCTATGGGGGTTTTGGAACGGACAAAAAGGCTGTTAGGGATCCAGTGGTGGGGATGGGGGGCGTTTTTGGATGCACCAACATATGATAGAAAGTTTAGAAACGGGTTATCGTTTGAAATGTGCACTAAAAGCGGGTGGACCAAATACCGGGAACACCTTAGAATAATCGATTCACCCTATAAAATATCCACCCACTGGGCTTTAAAGAATGCGCGACGGTGGTGTTTTCCACAGGTTTGCTGCATCAGATTTAGGTTTATTGTAGCGAAAGGTGTTGATATGATCATGTCCACCCCCTCTATACCCCCTTACACACATACACGTGAGACAGAAGGCTTATTGCCATAGTTTTATCAGAATAAAGGCACCATTGCCTTATTATGACAGCAGTCTTTCATGCCATTTCCGCTCCACAGTCCGTCTTAAAAGATTTGCTTTTATTTGTCACATCCCTGTTTTCTTTTTTAACCACCCCTCTTCACCATCACCCTCTCCCCCCCCCCCCCCCCCCCTATCCAGCCGCTTTCGGGATTTTATTGC
>NW_022280171.1:325015-328350 GCF_004355925.1 Anarrhichthys ocellatus
CCCCCCCCCCCCCCCCCCCTATCCAGCCGCTTTCGGGATTTTATTGCCCCCATCCTCTGCCTCACCTCCCTAATAAAGTTCCCACACGTAATAAAGCTTCACTTTTCAAAGGAGCAACAGTCTCGAAAAGCCTTTCCTGGCCTCTTTTTTTTTTTTTTTTGTCTTTTCCCACCCAGCTCTGTCTGCTCTCCTGCAGCCTGTTGGGCTTCGCTGCCCAGCGCCCCCCGCCCCCCCTGACAGATTTATGACGGTTTTGTGGAATTTGCTAAAATAAAAGAAAAGGGAGAAAAAGAAACACAGAGGGGGCAACCATCCGGCGACCCTGCAGCTTCTAAATGAGGGGAAATGCAAAACAAATTGCACCCTGCGCGCACTGAGAAAACATGCTAATACACGACTTCAGCTGGTTCACCAGAGGCGGGCAAGCTGTCCTGTTTAGTTCGGCTACTTCTTAAATTTCCAAATGCATTCAAAATACAGACTTCTTTTTTTTACCGCTCTGTATGCGCATAAAAGCATTGCGCAAAATAAAAGATGTTGTGCTTCACTGGGCGGCTCAACAACCTGCTCAAACGACTTCATATGAAACTATGAAACTGACGCAGTGGAATAGGTTTCATGGGGTGCAGACAAAAACAAAACCGTGCCTAAATGTGTGTCTGTACTCAAGCAGCTGGTTTACACAACTCAAATCAAAGCAGCAATAAATCTGCTGAATCTTTGTTGTGTGTGCAAAGAGGCACCGTGGCTCCCCGTGTCCTTTCTACAAGCACTAAACTGTCAAACCCCATGTGTCCAAAACATATAGGCGACAATCTATTGAGCCAGCGTTATGAATATTATCGCCCTATGACATGGAGCTAATACGCCGTAAACAGAGGAGCAGCATGTACCATGGCTAATGTGCAGCTTTCTCATCCAGGGGAATATCTGTGGTGGTTGAGCGTCGCTGCCCGTCGTGCCGGCGGCGGCTGATCCCACCGGGCCGCCCTCTTGCCTTTGCCCGCGTTGCGGGTGCCCGGTCCTGGGCGGCAGGTTGTGCTGCAACTCCTCGGTGTCAGGCGAGGCGTCGTCCAGCTCCGTGAAATGCTGCGCCGTGCTTCCTCCGCCGCCGCAGCCGGAGGAGGAGGTGGAGGACAGGTTTGGAGAGCTGAGATTACCGCTTCCTGGTTGCTCCGAGCGGGGAGACGAGCTCTGGGCGCCCAGTTTGGCGTCTCCGCTGCCGGGTGACAGCAGAGAATCCGCCGCAGACGCGAGGGAGCAGCTGGACGTCTGTCGGAAGCCCGTCTCCGGGGCTGGGGAGCCGAAGCCCCGGGAGTCCCCGACGACCGAGCCGCCCCCGAAGTGTCCTCCGGTGTTGGCGGCTCCGCCACCGCTCCCCCCTCCCCGGTTGCTGACGGTCAGGTCCATGCCATTGTAGCTGTAGCCGAACGAGCCCGTCGCATGGTGCATGTTGGCGGAGGAAGAGTCCCTGTACGTCCCGCCGTTCATTGCGCCGCTGCCGGCTCCATAATTTAGCAGTTGATAGTCGGGGCCATTTGGGTAGCGCCCCGAGAACGAGTTTACAAAGTAAGAGCTCATTTAGGTTGTTTTAGAGAGTTGCAGGCTTACAGCGAGGACTAAGGGGCGCTTGATTTGTTAGATTTCTCCTGGTCGTTATAACGCGGGTACTTTCAACGATTTATGATGTATTAGTGAATTATGGCGTAGCACTGTACTTCGTTTTTAGCTATGTATGCGCCGTCCAAATATGGGGGTGGGGTGGCGGTGGTGTGTGTATGTGTGTGTGTTTGTTCTGGATTGAGGGGTATGTGTGTGTGTGTGTGTGTGTGTGTGTGTGATGGGGGAGGTGAGGGGTGAGGTGAGGGAGGAGAGAGAGACAGAGAAAAGGGGGGTGGGGGTGGTCACGTGCTTTTGTTGACCAGTCGTAAATTCTCGCCGATGACTTTGGAGAGGTAATTCATGCTCTGGGGTTTCTAATGATGAAGGGATGGGCGGGGGGAGCTCTCTCTCTCTCTCTCGCTCTCTCTCTCTCTCTCTCTCTCTCTCTCTCTCTCTCTCTCTCTGCCTCACCCTTCATGCTGCTGCCGGAGGTGCCGGGGGTGAGCTCAGAGCGCCACCTGCTGCAGACATAATTTATTGCACTGATGTAAAAAAAAGAATATACCGAAATAGAAGGAGAGGGAGAAAGTAGACACTCGAGAAAAAAAGAGTGTTAGGGAGCTGTTATGAAATATTTTCTCCCTTCCTCCCCCCCTCTCCCTGTGAGTGAGCCTGTCTCTCATCACTCAGGCCTGTTAATTGACCTTTTGCTTCGGCTGGAAATTAGAAGCCAGTGACCATAAACCGTAAAATAACCCGTTAATAATAGAATATGCAACACGGCAGACAAACCTTTATCAGTTTATTGCTGCATTACACCTTCAGTTGAGATTATTTAATATTATTACATAAAACAGTAAATAATAATAAGGTAGAAAATAACAAATAACTGAAACAATTAAAATAAAAACATCGATGTCAGTTGTTACCAGTGGGAGCTAATATTTACTGCACCTTAAATGCCGCGAACTGCGTCATTATGCGCTCCTGTAGCACCATAACAGCTGTGACGGGAAACTGTTGCAATCAAGGCGACATAAGACAATTTCAGACCGCGTCAGCGATCTGTATTCACCCCGATCATCCAGCTTCAACACCAAAAACAGTGGCTTCATTAATCAAGTCCAAATACAAAGATTGTATCTCCTCATTTCTTGTTCATTCTGCACAGTGTTCCCTCTTTGCTGTTGTCACGCTAATGTTAGCTGCGGTATGCGACACAAACTCTCCTCCGCAGGCTACAATGTTGCCTTTAAACAGCCCGGAAGTAAGACAATAAACTGATACAATGACCAAAGCCTACCCATAATTTCTAGTTTCGGCCTATAGTGTTACACTCTCTCTCTCTCTCTCTCTCTCTCTCTCTCTCTCTCTCTCTCTCTCCCTCTCTCTCTCTCTCTCTCTCCTTCACCCCCCTCCTCCTCCTCCTCCTCCTCCCTGCAGCCTCCCTTACAGCTGCAGAGGAGGAATGTTAAACCTGATCTGTGACGTCCACACTGGATGGAAATCTGCTGATTTATGATTTGTTGATTCCCTGGTCGGGGATGCATTTCAGCCAGGGTGCCTCTGCGTGTTTGACCGTGCGAGTGTGTGTGTATGTGTTTGTATTAGGCCTCAACTCTCACGCTGGTGCACATGTTTCGTTGCGACTCTGACGCACACACACACACACACTCACACACACACCTACACACACACACACACACACACACACACACACACACACACACACA
>NW_022280171.1:328360-330446 GCF_004355925.1 Anarrhichthys ocellatus
ACACACACACACACACACACACACACACACACACACACACACACACACACACATACACAGAGACGGGCTTGAACATGGGACACATGAAAAGTTCCAGATTTGTGTGTGTGCAAAATGATACAAATGAACGCACTTGTGGGAGGGGGGGGGAGGGGGGGGGAGAAACCAGCAATTGGAATGGAGATCATCTCGAATATTCCAAACTAACCAGGGCAGAAAATAAAACAGGGGAGAGAAGGAACCAAATGCGCAAATCAGAGATCACATTTATCTTTTTACTCAGCTGGAGTTTCAAACAGCCGCCTGTTGGCCTGAACGCAGGCCGGTGGAGCTCAGAAGCACAGAACCCAACGTGTGCCAGAAATGGCGTGCAAGCCGCAGAGACGATGAGGAGGAGGAGGAGGAGGAGGAGGAGGAGGAGGAGGAGGAAGAGCAGGCACTGACCCAGTTGGCACACACCCCAGAACACACTCCTCTCGTTATATTTAGATTTCCAACTACACTAAATATTTGCGCCATGAAACAACTCGCTGACCACTTTGGTCCCAAACAATTCCACAGTTTCAGATAAGAGTCATCATTTATTTATATTTTTTTTTACATAGAATACACAATTTCTAAACTAACAGAACATTTAGCTCTTGTGTTGGATGTTGTTTCCCATTTCTGGGCCACTCCTGCGTTTCTTTTATTTTGGTGTCGTTTTGTGAGGACGGTCAGGATTCGGGATTTAAAATGCTAGTGGAGCAAGGTGCTCCAGCTGGAGCCATGTGGATCTGCCTCCGCGCACATTGTTTATGGATAGTCATCCTGTAAATAGCAGACATTCTGTCATGTATAGCACAAATCCACTGCAATCTGTAGGCCTACTCTACTAAATCTTCGTTTCCACATGTTGAGATGCTGTTGAGACGCCCCCGTATTTGCAGGATTTCATCGTTTCACTGAAGTTGAAAAGTCACACATTTGTTGTCTCATGAAACTCTTACTGAAAGAAAGTCACAGCATGACACAAATGTGCTTTTCAAAACTCCCCCCAAAAACCTAATATTTGCGGGAGTGAAGCCTAGACAAAATAAAGACGTCTGCAGTTGGTGTGTCACACGAGCCCCCTCGGTGTCACATTGAAACCATTCCCACTGCGTTTAACATGGAACATCTGTCGGCCTGCATTCCCCCCCCCCGAACACATTTGTACTGTGTGGGAATCGAACCAACAACCCTGGCGTGCTCCGACCCAAAGAAGGAGACATATACGTACAACCATAAAACGAGGCAGATCCAGCCTGTGACACGAGTTTAACTTGATATTGTGGGGACATTTGGCGCTCGGTCTGTTTTCCTTTGTCTGAATTGAATCTCGCAATGATTTTCAAAGCTTGTTGGACTGAAATAATTCATAAATCTAAACTTGTATTGTTATTAATTGTTCATTGACAAACCTATGCCTTGGTAGCATGTTATTGCACTGAACACGCTTTTATTAGCAGACTAAAGGCCTTCTACAACTCAGTATAGTCAGGACAACAAGTAGTGAGCTGGAACTTCACAGCAGATGTTTATACAATATACAAATAGCATATTAATAATAATATATTTTTTTAAAGAAAACAGAAAGATTGAGTAAAAACTCATACAAACATAAAAAATGTGTCCTCTCTTGACAGCATATTAATTTAGTGATGCACACTGATTATGCTTGTTATAATTAAATGTGTATACATTAGAGTAGTATTCATGAATTACAATATGTTTGATCAGTTGACTTATTAATATAAAGTATGAGTGGGGTTGTCAGCGACTGGTTTCCTGTTTACCACCGCTGTTACTGTGCGTGTTCATGTTTTTTATTTGTTAAAAAATGACATTCATTCGCACAAGATAAGCTATTTTTAGAAATAAAAACAGTAGTTTTTGTGTTGAAGCGCGTGCATGTTTGCAACCCAAGCCTCTGCGCTGCCGAGAGATCGAACCGGTCACTCAGGGGACACGTAGAGTTCAAAGGGTCGCAAGGACATTGTCCACTTTGTCTGGCTTAAGTGTGTGTGTGTGTGTGTGTGTGTGTGTGTGTGTGTGTGTGTGTGTG
>NW_022280171.1:330456-332494 GCF_004355925.1 Anarrhichthys ocellatus
GTGTGTGTGTGTGTGTGTGTGTGTGTGTGTGTGTGTGTGTGTGTGTGAGACGTGTCTGGCCGGTCGCCTCGAGAACAGGTCAACTTTCTCTCCCTGGGTCTGGTCATCAATTAGCTCGGCTCCGCCATCAGCAGTGTAGCTCGCGCTCCTTGTCACTTCCCCATTCGGACAACCGCGTGCGCCCCCCTCCCCCTGAGTCCCGCCTCGCGCGCGCACGATTTAAGTATAGAGGGTACAAAGGTTTATGATTCTTCGAGCGCGCGAGTAAGCAGCGCACTAAATCATCAAATAGAACAGTCTCCGCTTGTCAATGATCGCTTTCAACGCGGAGCTATTCGTTCACGTTTTAATCGATCAATAAGAAGCATCTCTCCCAATACATACTTTACATTTTATTGAACATTTCTCATAGGTAGTATACGTAGTTACTTGACAAAAACACTAACATAAACAATGTAAAAATCCATAAAATATACACTTTCCTGAAGTTTTTTTTAGGTAGTCTGGAGAATAACATCAGTAGGTCAACATCCCCCCCCTCTATACTGGAAAACCCCTGGAAAGGTTAAATTACCCCTGACCCCTAACCCCAAAATGACATTATTTTCACCGTGCAAGGTGGTTCTCCTTTCCCTTCTCGCTTGTTTCTATATACAGTTTAAATATGAACACCATATGACATATACACTTCTCAAATAGCTCGTCCTCTGCCACATCGGCGCGTGTATGAACGTGTCTGCGCGTTTAATTGGAGGTATAATACAACACTTTTACAAAATAAAATAAAAACAATTATAACAATAATAATAATCGGTGCGGTCCTAAAGCTTCCAAAAACAAGTGCCTGACAGACAGGAAGTATATTTTTGAAGATAATTACAACTAAGTACAATAAGAAGTCGGGCGGCTTTTCTTGGAATGCAACAAGAAACGGTGTCTTTACACAGTTTGTCACAGTTGGGTGGCGGGTTACTTATTTACTGTATTTCAAATACACTGTGGATGCCCCACCTCTCTCCCTTTTAAGTTCTAGTATTTCCTAATTTCTTACTTATCTGTCCTTTCTACAAGTCTTTTACAAATTACGTGCCAATTTTCAGACCACACCGATCCCAGAAAAAGTAATCCTCTTTCCCCAACTTCCTTTTCTTGCACGTGCTTCACCCCTGCTGAGGTAAAAAATAAAATAATATAATATGCAGGCTACGTTTATTTCTCCCAGAGTTTTCACATCAGACACGTGTCTGGACGAACTTCGAGTCGGGGAAGGGGAAGGGATCATGTCTTTTCCTTCCATCTTCGACTTTCATGTGCCTTCCATCAGTCTTTTTTCCCCTCTGTCACTCCGTCCGTTTCTCTTCTTCCTCCGCGCCGTTCACCGTGGAGGAAGAGGAGGACGAGGACGAAGATGAGTTGATCAGCTTGTTCTCCTTCTTCCACTTCATCCGCCGGTTCTGGAACCAGATCTTGATCTGCCGCTCCGTGAGGCAGAGCGCGTGCGCGATCTCGATCCGCCGCCGCCGCGTGAGGTACCGGTTGAAGTGGAACTCCTTCTCCAGCTCGAGTGTCTGGTAGCGCGTGTACGTCTGCCGCCCGCGCCTCCCGGGGCTGCCGAAGGTTCCTGCGAAGGGATGGAGGACAGAAAGTTACACTTTAACCGAATTAATAACAAATCTGTATCTGGTGAGAGAGGAAGACTGACTGCGTCTTTTTTTGCCTTATAACCTCATTGGTCTAATGTCCGTTGTTTAATACAATGTATTCTGCTCCACCGAGCAGCTCGGGACCAAAAAAGTTAGAATGAAATCCATCAGGTCACAGACAAACCACACATCTCGTCAGTGAAATGCTATACTAGATATAGTGACACTTGGAATTATGAATTTTAAGTTGATGTTGAACCAAAACAAAACGCCGTGAAAAAAATACAACCAGTTTATTGATCAAACAAATTACGTTTTAACTTCGCTGCTGGTGAATAGCAGCTTCCATTCAACGGAGGAGAAAGAGACGCGTTGTTCCCCTTTTCCAGCCCATA